>NW_009646945.1:1628967-1638050 GCF_000708025.1 Charadrius vociferus
TGTGTTTTTGTGGCCCTCGTTCCCCCCCCCCCCCCCCCGGAAAGAGAAATGATAGATTGATAAAACTTGTAAATTGTGTTGGTATTCACAGACAAACAGAACTATACACACAGAAAACTCTGGTCCTTTTGAGCAAACAAAATAGATTCCCTAGGTTCTGCTTTTGTTTTACTCTGTTTAATTTAATATCCATCCTGCAGGATCATTTCTGCTAGTTCTTTCTGAGAGCCGTGTGATGGATACTGCTAGACAGTCTGCATCTCGCGCACCAGAGCTCTTCAGCCAAATCCAGAGGAGTCCAACTGAATGAAAATACTTGTGAAGTGCTACTCACAAGAGGAAGGGCATCACACTGATCCGAAGTGTGTCAATTTGAACACCTTTTTTTTCATCCTCCCACTTTCATTATCAAATTGTTATAATCATGGCACAGAACAAGGATCTTGTTAAGGGCTAGCCAAGCTTCATCTGCAGTTTTCTTGCTTTCGCATTTTGACAAAAGAAAAAAAAATCTTTTCAGCTCCATTTTTTCTTTCTTTTTAGTTTAAAAAAGAAAACAGAAAATGTAAGTTGATATGTGTAAGTTGACCGTGATGAATCTGGGATAAGTTACTATGCTCTGTTCTCTGATAAACAGAGACATTATTGTGCAGTCCTGGATAAAGTCACTGATTATACTGTTTGGGCCATGAAAGCAAAATGTGTTGCAAGGGTTTGGGTGTCTGTAATTAACCAGTTGTAAATGCTGTGGTTGGTGGCTAAGCAGCTGTTGAGATCACTGTCAGAATTTCACCACTGTAAAGGAGCTATCATGTGTTATTCCATTGTTTCAGGATGGAAAAGAACAGTTGTTTGTATACGTTTCTTTTTTTCCCTAAAACAGAACAAATGTTGGCTGTAAACTGCACTTACAGTGTTCCAGGCTATATCAGTGGAAAGGATTTGTATTTGCCTGAGATATTGTCCTTGTCTTCAGTGTAACGTATCAGACACGGGGAGTATCACTGCAACCTAAAGCTTCATTTTTCACAAGGGGTTGCTACCACGTACCTGGAACATTCATTTTGCTGTGGGCACCTTTCCCTGTGCATGCACTGATTCGCTCCCGCAACGCCTCTGTGAATATAATTGAGCCCTAAGTTTGGATATTAAGAATCTCACACATTTTTAAGAACATGTATCATTTTTATACTGGATTCAAGCGTCTTAGGGCTGTCTTGAAATAAACCTTGCAGTTTGGCATGGGTAAGTCTTTGGTATTGATGTGTAGATGGCAAAGAATTTTGCCATCAGCAAACTATATCAAATGCAGCAGGTCAGCCTCTGATTGCCTGAAAATCTGAATACTTGTAGGTGAAACTATGGTGTAAGACCTTTGGCACTCAAACCTCCTGACTCTATCTAGTTCAGGGAACGGTGAGTTCTCAGTTACAGGGAGTGGGAAGATGATGTCATTGAAAAGCTATTGCCCTGCTTTGATATTAGTAAATGTGTTCAAAGTTCTCTAGGGACCTCTAAGGGCTGAAAAACTCTCCCTACCACAGTTGCTGTGGGATAGAGGTAGTTTCTCCCTCTCTCTCAAAATTTCTTTACCAGTTTTTCTAACTAGGATGCAAGTGAGGGGCATTCAGGAAAATAAGTCTCTCTCTGCACTGGTTAAGAAAACATACTGAAAATGTGTTTAAGAAAAATGTCGAAAGTGAGGCTGGATTCATTCTTATATCCCCAATGCAAACAAAGACAGGAACAGAAAAATGCCAGAAGTGTGTGCGTGTGCATGTGAGTGTGCCTGGGGAAGAGGGGGAGGGGGAGACAGGATGAAACCCTTTGCAAAACAAAGTAGTAGGTGCCAATGTTGATGTTTTTAAGGCATGCCTTTCACTAGTCACTATGTGATAACTTAGTAGCACTCAAAACCCGAGGGCCAATTCCTCCTTTTTCTTCTCTGCATGTACAGTGTTAAAAAAAAAAAAAAAAAGTAGAGTGAAAGGTCCTGGCAAGTTGCCCGTCCCCCTCCTCCTCGGATCAGGGGGCGAATGATGCAACCCCATGACTCTTTCCTTCTCGCATCTTGCCTATCGCATGGGGAAGTGAGCGATTGCTTAGCTTTTTCATGCCTACCAGCCGGGCTGAGCTTTGTCTTGCTTCTGGTGACAGGCAGCTTCACGCCGCTTTTGGCTGTGTGCTGTCCTCGCAGCCCAGCCCAGCCTTGGGGACCTTTGGAATTTTAAATACGTCTGGGTCTGGGTTCTGCTGCTGGCCTGTGCCTTTATAGCAGGGCCATCACGTGTACTTGAGCCACAAGCCCTGGGCATGTGCTAATATTGCTGATAACACAGAAATCTCTATGTTGCCTCCACCTTCTCCCTCCCAAATTTATGAATTTAGCTTTTTTGATCTGTAGGGGCTATGTATTGTGAGTTTTCTTCCCAACCGTGAAGCCCGCGTTTGCTTTGTTTGATCTTGGTATAGTGAATTCTCTAATATTTTCCATGCTGCAGTGAGGCATTTAGCAGGACAGCAACTATCACGAGACTCCTGATAAAATCCTGGGAGTTCCCAAGGCTGGCACTTGAAGGAGCTGTGCAGATTCAGCCTTTTTCTGAAAATAACATTCCAGTGGAACAGAGAGAAACTGAATGGTTGAAACAATCTTGCAGAATATTTTGCTTTGTGGGTTTTTTTCTTTACATAAAGACCCTCTTCAGACCATGTGAGTGGGATTTCAGTAGTCACATGATGGCTCCCATGTCACTCCGTCAGCGGCATGATGAGGCAGAGGGAATGAAGAGACGAGAAGAAGGGAAGATTGAGCTCTTCTTACAAGAGTTAAAAATTAGGACATTTAAAACATATCTTAAACTCCCACTGGTACTCAATAGCATCGTAGTCCAATTTGTAGCATTGCTAAAACAAATAACGTTTAGTAATAGCCAGCAGTGTGCACAGAGTCACTGGTGAGGTCATTGGTGACACGTCTGATACCTGTCCCCTGCTCAGCTGCAGCCGGGGCCGCAGCCTGAGAAGGTTGGAGCATCCAGCAGGATTCCAGAGCGCTGAGCCAAGGGTGAAAGGCCGGCACCAGGGAGCGACTGCTGGTTTTGCTGGCTGAAGCACCAGTCGTATTACACATTTATTATACTTTCACAGAGAGAATGCAAAGATAGAGCAAAGGGATAAACAGCAGGAGGACTGCACTGACGGGAAGAGGCAGTATTCAAACGTGATAAAGAGTACAGCTCTGATAAAAAAGCAATAATGTTGGCTGACACATATTGTTGCTGGTACGGCATCGGACATTTATAAGGGCATTTTTATTTCCTTAAATGGGGAGCTACTTTTTTTAATGTGTGTGTGTTTACACCACATCTCACATGCAGTTCTGAAAACCTACAGCTGCTCTGAGTCGTAGTAGCAGAACTGAAGCAATATTTATAACAGGCGTATGGGCAGTACTTACTGAAATTTAGATCCCAAGCATGCAGCTAAGCCCGTGGACATGAAGCACACACCGCACCCCAGTTCTTAAAGTTGGGCACACGCTTCAGTGACTGCAAGAGCAGTACTTTGCTTTGACTGACTTCTGCTATTTCCCAGGACTGAAATATATTACTAATATTGGCCTATATGACTCATTGCTCCTGGACGCTGGGGAGGTTGCCATTTGTGACTTTTTTTTTTTTTTTAAAGAAACAAGAAGAATGCGATTTATTGCCCATTTTTCATTTTTTTATTCTTTTTCTGTTACTTTGTGTGATTGTTTTGATGCTTAGAACTAACACAGGACAACCTTCACTGGTACACTGCATCCTTTTTGTTTTTTACATGTGATCTGTCTTGGAAAGCTAGTAAGAAAGAGTGAATTTTGTTGCACTCTAGTAATATTAGTTTTGAAGTTTTCTAATTTTGAGGGAATAAAGCTTCAATGCATTTAAAAATAAAGCTGAGTCCTGCACAATTAATGATATCAGAAAGCCAACAAGTTGAGTGATATTTCGGACAGAAAAAAATTTACAGTTTCTGGCCACCAGCCATGATGTAAGAAGAATTTCTGTGCATTAAATTAACTTATCGTAATAATTATTGAATCCTCTTTCTTAATGTAAAGATTCTCATCTCCAAAGAAGGAGAGAAGTTTAATGAAGAGAAAGATCCCAGAAAGCTGAAAAAGAAAAAGATTCAGTTCTGGTGTATTATTGATACCAAGATACTAATAGCTGTGTCTTAATGAAATCTAAGAAGTGACAGACGTGGTGATGGGCTGTCCTCCAAGCAGACATATATATATGACCTCACTTTAAGAATGTTTAAGATCCCAATTCCATGACGACTTGGTAATGTGCTTAGCTTTATGCATGTGAGGAGCCCCTTTGCTTCAAATTACACATATGCTTCATGTTTACAACCTTACTCTTCCAGGACATCTTCCAGCAAACTCAACAGTCCTCTTTTTTATTCCAAATACTAACTACGTTACACGGTTTCCTCCCTTTCAGTCACTTAAAAAAGCATGATCCGTTAAGTCAATGGCAGAACTCCCACTGACTTCTGTAATGCTGGGAGTTAAGCACTCTGCATACGAAACTTAAACATTTCTTTTTAGAAAACTTTCCAACATTACAAAAAGGTCATTTCAGTTCTGCAGCTCTCCAAAATGGTCGATGAGTGTCTTACACTTTTTCCTTATATTTAAGAGCATTTATTATCAGCACTTTTTATTATTGTTCTTTGTTCCTGTTGGACGAGTTGCTGAGTTTTGAGGTGACGTCTACTTTATCTGGACACTTAAAGGTCCCATGATAATATTTATAATAATTTTTGGGCTTTATTTCTCAACCTTGCCCTCCTGTGCAAAATGCTGGAAGTCAGATGTTTGCTGCTATCTTAATTAGAATTGTCTGCTGTTTTCTGATGCAATTCCTGTAAAAGATCTTAGCAGGAGCTCTGTAATTAAGAGACAGTGACCAGGAGGTGCAAGATGCTGAAGACTTCTGTCAAGGTTCATTTGCAAAGCAATATGGGATGAGTTTATCTGAACCTCAATCATGCCAAAGTCGTCCATGTCTTTCTTCTCACCCCTGAAAGACAGGCATGCTGGAAAGTTTTTTGTGTTCTCATGTTCTCTCTGAGAGTGGTGAGGCACTGGCACAGGTTGCCCAGAGAAGTTGTGGATGCCCCATCCCTGGAAGTGTTCAAGGCCAGGCTGGATGGGGCTTTGAGCAACCTGGGCTAGTGGGAGGTGTCCCTGCCTGTGGCAGGGGGGTTGGAACTAGACGATCTTTAAGGTCCCTTCCAACCTAAACCATTCTATGTCTCCTCCTCTAGACTTGGCACTGCTAAGAGGTAACAGAGAGGAAGAACAGGTTTCAGAAGGTAAGAAAGGAAGCTGAAAGGAATTGTGGATGTGTTGCTAATGGATTTTCTACATTCAGTTGTTTCACCATGTTGGTTCCAAATATTCTATGAAATACAGGGCAGAATAGGACCCTCCAAGCAGCAGAGCTGGCATCACATCTGTAGGTTCAGAGTCAGAGGTTGATGACTGCTGGAATCAAGCACTGGTTCTGCAGAACACAGATCAATAGGTAAGATGCATCCTACCTTTTAGTTCACGTGTAGATTCATTGGTATTTTCCATTTCTGTTAAGCTATTCTGAGTTTAAAGTACTCTGAAGTAACAGTGCATGGTGCAGAATTAAACTTCAAACCCTTCCTGAGTACACTGAAGTAGCCCTGTACTGTAACTACACACTATTCACCACCATGTTCGTTATGAAACAAAAATATTTCTGCTTTGAAAGTTGGTCTTTATGGACTTTTCTGAAAGTGGAGGTCGGATACTAATGAGACAATTCGGCTAGCCACTACCTTGACATGTTTCATCTATGGCTTGATTAGACTCTGATTTAATGAGATACTGTAGTACATGGAAGCACATCATCTTCAACCATTTAACACTGAGTGGAATCTGAATGTTTCATTTCGGAAGTGTCTCTGCACTTTTGAAACTAAAAGAAAAAAACACAGAATAAAGCATAATTTAAGTAGAATGTTTCATTCCAACTGCAGTAGGCAATTACAAAGAAAACCATTCTGAGACTTCCCACTTCTTTGCTTCTCTTTTCAGTCCTATAGACTATGCATTAGTGCTTCTGAGGTTTTATTATACTGTATAGAATGTGTTTTGAATTTAAGATTTGTAAGGGAAAAGCAGACAAAAGTACAATCTCATGTTTTCATTCATCTTCCCTGTGTGTTACTTCAGAGACTCAAAAGGGCGATACATTGTCTAGATTTTGCGACTGGTGAATTTCTTTGTTACAGGTTGTTTTAGGATGACATAGAAATTTTTGACATTCTCTTTCGCACGGTTTCCAGTGGAGGGGCAGCTCCAGAGCACTGCAATGCTCCAGTGAATTTTCTCTGTTGGGTGACATCTGAACATCCGAAAGCTTCACTAAATTGTACTGTAGACTGAGCAGTCCTGGAGTTGTACAACATTTGAGGTACTGCTACTGTGTTTTAGGCTCACCTCCCTTTGCAGTGGCTTTGGACTGAATGGATTTCAATTGAACCCAGTGGCACAAAGAGCCGAGGTAACCTTACTGGTACATTTGTGAATATACAGTTCTCATATACATTGTCACTTGGGAACAAGGCATGATACCATATGGAATGGCTGATGTCTATTTCTTGGCTTTGGGTTAATTGTGTAAACTCAAACAAGTCTGAAAAAAAAAAAGATGTATTAAGAATAAATCATGTCATGCTGAGATGAGGTTAGTTATTTAACATCTGGCAAAAGCAGATGGATTCTCAGTTAACATAGTGGAATCCATTCAGTCAGCACCTTGATAAGCACCACGTCTCTTTCACTGTCTCAGATGCCTCCCTGGAGATCCTGTGCACGTGCTTTCCAGTTGCTCTGGACTGTCTAGGCAGCACATGGAGACGGTTTGAAATGCTTGTCTGCCATTGCCTGCAAGGCTGTGGTGGTGTGCAAGTGTGAATGATGTATGCTGGCAGGCAGTTTCTTACTGTGTTGCCCATTTGTCCAGCAGTGGGACTTTTTACTTAGTAGCTTGAGTGGGTTTGATGCTGTACATCAATATCCACAGAATTCACAGAATTCACAGAATTCACAGAATTGTTAGGGTTGGAAGGGACCTCTGGAGATCATCTAGTCCAACCCTCCTGCCAGAGCAGGGTCACCTACAGCACGTTACACAGGACAGCGTCCAGGCGGGTTTTGAATGTCTCCAGAGTGGGAGACTCCACCACTCCATCCATCCTGGGATGGATGTTCTCAAAGGTATTTTTTGTTGAGATGTGACCACTACATACTAGCAGTGCCTGTTAAAGCATTGCATTGGAGTTATTTGGGAGAGTATGATTTGACCTGGTGACCACACATGATGTTCTTGGTGGCCACACACAGGAAAGATGGCTTATGATTTGCTAGCATGAGATGTGGTCTTCTGTGAAGGAATACACAATAAATTGCCTCTATGTTGCCAAGGTGTTTAAATATATTTAATGCTGAAGGAGACCTCTTTGATTTAATGTTGGGGCAACATAGCCATCTTGAACTTCTTTCAAGAGGAAATCCCCGCAGTCGCATTTGAAGGTCTTAAATGTCATTCTTATAGAGGTACTTTCAAATTATAATGATTAATTATTCATATTTATATGCTTCTCCCGGGTCCCAGGTAGTATATCTATGCAGGACTTCTATTCTCATTGTGCCTTTCAGCCAGTTCTCATGTGCCTTTTGAGTGGGTAGGAACCTTGTAAGACTATTCTGTATTAGCAGGAAAAGCTCCAGCCCTGCTCTGTTTTACATTCATACAAGAAAAAAAAACAGAAATCAAAATTTCAGATATGTTAAAACTTTCTGTGAGCAAAGAAAAAATATGAAATATCCCTGAAGGAGAAAAAAAATCAGTGGGAACTTAATTTTAATATCTCTTTCTTCAGATCCTGCACACCCGTGAACCTACTGGAAGTGCAAGGCAGTACTGTCAGTGCTGTCATGCCTAGTACATAGAGCCAAATGTAGGAGAAACACCTTTCCTAGTACCTTATATTTGTAATCCACTGGACTAAAGTCTCTGGTATTGCTTTTTCAGAGTGCTGACATTCCACAGCACGTGGAGTTCGGTGCCACTGGGGTGCGGAGTTGCAGGGAAGTGCAAGCATTAGGCACGACGGTCAGAAAATACTGCTCTTAAATAAGGATAAAATGCTCTTCTCTCATTTTCAAAGGGTGTAAATCAGAGGTCATTCCACTGTAACCAGCAGATCTTCTGCAGTCAGTGTGAAATCATCATCCAATTCAACAACTTCATGTCTCCGAGTCTGGAGATACTCAGCCTTGATGCTTCAGCTCCTTGCCAAGGCACGTCTTGTGTGTTTCCTACTTAACTAACGCTTGCACAATTGATGGCCAAACATTCTTTCTGGAGCATTTACCATTTCCAAATATATTTATCTTTCAGGTAAATAAATTTTGTGTTAATTAGTGACAGCTCACTGCTAAAATACTCACTTCATTCTTTTATCACCCTGTGGCAGAGTTCTGCATGCCATGCCAGCTGTCCTTCACAGCAGGTCTTGAAGGTTTGAAGCCTTATTTGGTGTCTGCAGTGACCTTTTAAATTCCAGAGTAAAGCTGGGGCTACACAACTCGCAAATATAACACTTGTTAATAAAATGTCAGCTTTGTAGCGGTCAGGCTTGTGTGGATCTTTCAAACTGCATTTTCTGCAGGCCTAATAGCTCAGGATTGTGTACATGTGGCGGCACAGTTGCAAGAGGGGTAAAACCTTCAAAAAAATCTCCCTTCTGTTCCAGCTATGTAACCAGGTCACAATTCTAACCCCTGGGGAAAAAATAATTTCCCCCAGTTACATTCCAACAAACAGTTGTTAGTTTTCTTCATTGCTTAGGTGACCTTAAGTAAACTCAGAAATGCCAGGTTTTAAGGACTAAAAGATTGCCTAAACCTTCAATCCCTGCATCAATAGCAATGTAAGAATGTAAGTAAATAATAGTAGCAGGGGAAACAAAAAAGGCGGGGGGGG
>NW_009646945.1:1644673-1665318 GCF_000708025.1 Charadrius vociferus
GGGAAAGAAAATAATTTACAGGGTATGGAAAAACTTTGGAGCAGCTTTTAAGAAACATGCCATGGAAGATCAACTTTATGTTGCTGCATCAAGTAAAAAAAACATTGAATTCAAGTTTTACTTTTTTTTCCCCCTCAGGAGAAGAGATTCCTAGACTAATAAAAGCGTACTTGG
Source organism: Charadrius vociferus (assembly GCF_000708025.1). NCBI lineage: Eukaryota > Metazoa > Chordata > Aves > Charadriiformes > Charadriidae > Charadrius > Charadrius vociferus. The sequence continues at coordinate 1,644,848 of NW_009646945.1, forward strand.
AAGTGAAGTTCAGCTGAGGATTTGCAAAGTGATTTTAATGATATAGAATAGGAAGTTTATGGTTTATATTTTATCTGATTCATTCAAATTCCATAGAGAATCCAAGAAATATATTTTGATAGGTATTAATAGCATCAAACAATTTTTGCTGTATAAAGAGAAAATTTAATTCTTTAAGAACAGGTAAGTAAATATTAGATAAAAAATCTTTTTTAAGACTCAACAGTGCAAAAGGGGTTGTTTACAATAATTATCTTATTATTCATCTCCTTATTTGTACACCTGAGCAAGTACATATCTTATTGTTCTTTTTCCAATACTAGACTATAACTCTACTAAATATATGCTGTTGTCAAGACAAATTAATTCACTGTTTGTTTATACTGTTTTGTTTTATGACTGCTCTGTTTCAAACTACTAATCTTTAATGGTTTTAAACTACTAATCTTCAATGTTTCTTTTTAACTTTTTTTTTCTTTCTTTTTTAACTTTTTTTTTTTCTTTTTCTAAAAATCAGCAAATGAATGCAGGTCCTTCCTTTTAAAGCCAAACAGAAAGAGAAAAATATTTGAGTTTGCATGCCACAGCTGCAGGCTGTGAATTATCACACTAGGGAAGAGTGGAAATACCACCCACATAATCCAACAAGAGGCCTGATTCATTTTGTGTCTGAAGCAATCATTGTGGTCTTACAAAGCTGAAATGAGTTTCCTTTGCAATCTTCACAGGAGAAAAAAATGAGAATATCATCCTTACTAGTTCAAAGCAAGATTCCACTTTTTAATTTATTTTTAGTCCTATTTTTCATTTTTATTTTTCTTCCTTAGTTTCTTACTATTTTGCAACTAGTTGACTTTACATATAACAGTGGAATTGAATTTGAGATAGGATATAAAGGGGACCCAGGCAATATCTTCCCAGCCCTATCAATCCCAGCGGAACCTGTGACAAGTGATTTAGTTAGTGTATGAGAACCAGATCCAAGGAACTTTGCAGAGCCTGTTTTTTAGGCTTCTAATCGTCCCAGGGCAATCATTCCTTGCAAAACTCGCTTCCTATCTCACACACAAGGGGAGTTACTGTGCCATCTGTTTAAGATCCCAGTGGAAGCACCTGCCTAGGGTCCTCTCTAAATATGCAGGACTCTACTCAGTATGCATAGACACACTTTATGTAGCTTCCTACAGATCATCAATAGTGAATAATGAAGAGAGAGATATTAAATTCTGCCTTTCAGATTCTTTACTCAAGGCTGTAGGGAGGTTTTGTCCTCTTGGGATCCTAATGCTTGAATTTTCACTTGAAGAGCTTTAAAGTGCTCAGGATCTTTCTTTCAAAAAATGAGCTGGATTAATGATTTAAAAGTTCAACTACTGACAGATGAAATGATGACTGTAGTAAAAGTCTACTGGTTGCAGTACTTGTCCAGAAACAATCCTTGTTATTGCATCAAAATATTCATACACTTGCTGTCCATCCCTTCATACAACACTACAGTCACGGGGCTGTGGTTATTAGGGCAGGAGGACAGAAGGGAGGAAGGAAGAAAGGGAAGGAGGAGGGAGGAAAGGGGAAAGAAAGGTAGCTGATTTGAATTCTTCTGCAGAAGCAAGTGGAATGAAATATATGCTTTTTTTTTGCAGTTGTACTAGGTGATCTTTGAAGGTCTCTTCGAACTGGAACTATTCTATTCTACATCCCCACTTAATATCTTCAACATGAGATTGACACTTGTGTTCTACAGGAAGTGGAAACCGCAACTATATGTTTAATGTGTGTGAGTAGGTGCACTTTGAGAACTCTTTCAAGACCGAATCTCTCAGCTGAGTTGGACAGCTGCATGAACAATTTCAGGATACTGACCAAGCTTAGGGCTGGGTGATGTACCAACGTGCTCCTTTCTCTCAGGAAATCATAAAGCTGTGGAAGAGTTCATCTCTTAATCTGACTTTACAAGTCTTTATCATAGAAAGTTCATGGATTTCAGATTGTTCCTAGCAAGCAAAGATTTAAATTAATTAAAGCACTTAATGTTATTGTAATTACTTTTTACTTTCACATAATAAAAATTGTCTAATATTTCAATATTTTACTGCTGTAACCTTTCTCTACATTTAAATTAGTTAAACTCGTTTTATTATATACAGTTCTAAATCTTTAGTCACATCTATATGTGCAGAAATTTATGTGTATTTTGAAGCTAAAACCTAGATCAGTACTTACTCTAGTGACAGCAGAAATACAGCTCAGAATTCAGTAACCTCCCACAAATTTTGCTGAGATTAGCTAAGTTCTAAGGAGATATAGGTAGTATATTTATTAGCCTTAGATATATGTAATGATCTTGTAGTAACCATTGTTTTAAGCTTCCATAAAGAAAAATAAAACTGAAAAATTATATGTCAGCTCACCACTTTTCAATTTACTCATAAAACATAGCCTTAGCTGTATTTTATTATGTATATTAAGGAGCTGTAATCTCTGAAAAGCTTGCCAGGCTTTGCCTGTGAACTCACACTAACAGGCATCCTAAACAGAAAAGGAACCTGAATACAGGGGAAATAACTCTTCTGAGAGCTTTGGCATGGTCCACGTTGCCAGGGAAACCTCTTCTTTGTCTCTACGTGTTCAGAATGGCTGCCTCATTAGACACTGAACCTGATCATCACTTTACACTACGGGGGAGGGGGGGGGGGGGGGAAGGGGAGGAGAAGCAGCAGAATGTCTAGCAGATGTTTCCTAAAGAAGATATAAACAAGGAAAATGAGCAGTCACATTTTCCTTTAACTGTATAGAGCAGTTTACACGTTCATTAAACAGGACTTCTGAGCAGGGCAGCCCTCGCTGAAGGATTGTTTAAGTTGAAACATTCTTGATTTCCTGCTCAACTGACTCACTTGATAAAATGCTCTGTAATGACATCATCAGCCATTGCATAGTTAACAAAACTATTGAATAAACGCGTGAAGTTTAGATGGTTCTTGACCTTTTGTGTGTAGGTAATGATTACTTCCATATCTGCAGGCGTACTGAAAGTTCTCTGTAATGTGCTCAAGAAAAATAACACTGACATAATTCAAAACTATCATTTTTTATTCTTTTAATACAGTTATTATAGCTGTTTAGATTTTAATGATCTGTCTGTATATTTGCCCAAAGCCATTTCTTTTCCATCTATTTACTGAAACTACATGAGCAATTCATGTGATGTTTTAAAGATTTATCCAAGTTTAGGTATTGCCTGTGTTCCTCCTGGAAAGCTAGGTCTGGCATTGTACTTTTTTTTTTTTTGTAAAAAAAAAGTTTTGATTATTCTACAATGGGACTAATTTTTTTCCTGTTCTAGACAAGATTTTTAGCTGCAGAAAACCTCTTGTTATCAATCAAAACTTTACAATAGACCTCAATGGACTTCTAATTGACTCAGTAACGCATTTTCATCACTGGACTAATAATACACATACAATTCTCATATAACCTATAATATGGAATAATCAGAATACTTTGAAATAATCATAAAGGATATAGGGTAAATTGGAAAAATGGCCTGTTCTGCGTGGGGGAAAAAAATCAAACCTTTGAAAATCTATGTCATTGCATGAAACAATACAGACCATTTCTGAAGTCTCTCTTCCACAACCTGACTTGAGGATATCTGTACAAAGCCCTGATCATCTGAAATCAGTGATATAGCTGATCATCACAAAATAAGAATGTTGGCTCCCCTATCATAGTTAAAATAGAGATATTCCCATCTTTTCCAAGGCCAATAGAAGAACAGTCAAAATAAGCTCAAATTATCATCACCTCATATTAAATATGAAACTGTTGTTAAATGGTGCATGCAAACAGTATCTGTATCACAATATAGCCATAACTGTTTTCCATTAAGTGTTCTAAATTACTATGAATTAGTATTCCATAGCTGATTAGAGATTGCCTAAGAACTGCTGTAAGAAATATTTAACAGAATAGGATATATCTCTCTATCTTTGTATTCTTTGTGGAGCTGCTGTGCTCACTGAATGGAAATTGGTCTGGAATCTCTGCAAATCCAACGGCAACATTTGGTGTACAGTCTGTAAACTCGTTTGTTATGTTTGTAAATCCTTTTTAATGCTCCTGATGATCTTAAAAGACATCATTTCTCCCTTTCAGTATAAATACTTTCATGGTGTTGGCACTCACAGCTTTTCGAAAAAATTGAAATTTTGTAAAGAATTAGACTACAGCTCTATTAAAAAAAACAGGCTTCATAAAGTTCAAAAATTAGCAAGCATTGCAAGCTACTTGAAGTTTACACAAACAAAATAAGTGTGATCTGACAATGTTATTGAGTTCTGTCATTTAGATTTTTTTTGTTGTGGTTTGGGCTGGACTGGCCACTGAGGCAAACGACAGATGCACTCCCCGACTTCTCTCTCTGAGGAAAGGGGGGAGAGAGAGAAAGAGACTCATGAGTTTAGAAGGAACTGAACTATTTTAATGGAAATACTAATAATAAAATAACAATGAAATCGTGAAATATATACAAAACCCTATCATGTTCCCAGGATGACGATCACATCACTGGCTGGCACTGGGGAGGTCCTAGACTGGACTCAGTGACAGGCGGAAACTGAATTCCAGATATGGGTTCCGGATAGGGATCAAAGGCAGACAAACAGACAGAGTCCTCCTCAGGCGTCGGCCATTGAAGAAAGAGCTCTGACCCTTTGATCCCTCAGCTTTTATACTGAGCATGAGGCAGATGGGATGGAATACCCCGTTGGTCAGGTTTGGGTCACCTGTCCTGTCCTCTCCTCCCCACAGGTGGGACCCCTCTACACTTTTCCACTTCCGACCCTCCAACGGGGCCAATAACAAAGTCAGCTGCCCTTGGGGGTTACAGCGATGAGTATAAGCAGGAGCCTCTCCCCATACCATGCCTGGGCATCACCTATAAACATAGGTCTTAGCACTCTGAGAGAGAACAGTGTGTGTGCAATATGCTGTTGATTTCAGTAGTTAGAAGAGGCCCAGCTAAAAAATAAAATTACTGAACAGAAAATTGATTCTGTTTTACCTCAACTCAGGACATTGTTACATATTATAACAAGGATGTTTCTTAGTGGCAGTGAGCACTACAGTCTATGTGTGTTATCAATGAAAGTATCTTCCTTCCCAAAACAAGATTGGTCTGGATCAGCTAAGGTCTGTTTTTGTGGTTCTTTGCCTCTTTTCCCCACTTAACACAGCTTCTGGGTAATTTAGAATATTTTTTTTAATAGAACATTTACTTCTTTATGTACTTATTTTTGTGAGTTGTCCTGTCCAAGCGGAAATTTTTCATAGCCAGCAATATCTGAACGACTGATTTACTTGATAAAATAATTTCTAGTGGCATCAACATCAGCTGCAGGCCTAAATATAGACAGATAAGTACCACGTGCACTGATCTTTTAGACAAATGCACATCATGTATCCGTGTTAGGTGACATCTTCCATAGGATTAAGTGTTGTGGGATGTCAACTGAATACAGCAAAGAATAAGATTATGTAACATGGGCTAAGAAAGATGATTCTTAGAAATTCATCGCTCTCTGCAGATCTCCTCATAACTGTCTGGTAAATTAATGCTCACTGTCACTTCTTTCAATCAGCAAAAGCCGAGCAAACAAAATAAGCTGTCACATTTTTTGGTTCTTTTCAGTGTGAAATTGAAAACATTTCTCAAGCTAATAAACTTGAGTCGAGAGCTGCTGGTATGAGCTTGACTTTTTCAAACAGTATACTTCAAAGTGTAGAAGCTAGATAAGCTAACAGCTCCTTCAGTGAAGTTATTGTGTCGGAGGAAGCACGTCTATCAAATGCTTGCTTTACAAATTTGAATAGATGTCGTTGTTCTCAGTAATGTCACCCACTCTGTGGCTGTAGGCATTGTTTGAACAGAGGGAATGTCAAGCTTTTTTTTAATTTTTATTTTATTCAAGGGTGCTCCTCTGCAGGGAAATCAGCCATTCTTTCTCTGGATCTTCTTTATCAAAATGATGGTGTAGGCAGTACTAGGGAGACTGAGCAGATAGCTGCCCAAAGTGTCGAAGATCAAGCTGATGGTTTAGCTGCATGGTCATCAGAGTAGATGAAACCAAGTGTAAGAAAAGTAAGATACTGTCACAATTAAGTGTTGCTTCTCATTTTCAGAGAAACTGCGTCAGAAGGCAGTATTAACATGGTTGGGAACTACTAAGGAATACATCCTTGTTTTTGTTGTTTACCAACTGTAAGTACAGATCACACAGTGGTTTCTCCATGGTACTCTAGGTCAGTGTGTTACAGACATCTGCACATTGCTGCAATCCGGTTGTAAGCTGAACACCAACAGCCCAAATACATTCCTTGTCTCAGTTACACCAATACAATCTGGCCCCTTGTGTTTATTTCAGCACTGAGCAAATTCTTTTGGTTATTTATAGATACTTCTGAGATTGTGTCAGTGGGGTGAGAGTGAAGCTGCGTTAGCAGCCGGAGTACCCCGGAGAGGTCTGTTGGCTGGCACTTGTCTGCTGGCTGTGTAAAAGTCACGCCAGAGAAGTGGCCTTGCATCTTTGCTACCATAGAGTGAATGCTCTATGGACTTTGGGCGAGCAGTGAGAGACCTCAGCCACAGACTGGAAGAAGATCTATGACTCATGGTTCTGAGTCTCCAGAAGGGAAGTTATCTCTTTCTCTGATACGTGTGATTCAAAGGTAGTATTTTTTTGCCTGGTGTTCTTGAGAAAGGCCTTGGGAGGGAAACAGAAAATTATATGTAATGGGCAGGACTTTGCTTTGTCCAGAGAAAGTCAAAGTCCAAGACAGTAGTTGCTTTACACAGCTGTGGAGTCTGTTATTGCTCCCTTATCTGACTTGCCCAAAAAGCCATATAGCTCTGTGCTTCTTCATGTATCTGCATTGACAAATACCTTTAACAGGCCGCACTGGGTTTCTGTCGTGCCTTCAGTTCTCCATGGCTCCATGACAATTGCTCGGGGACTCTCAGAGATGGCTAAGAAGATTAGATGGACAGGAACTGAGCAGACGCTTTCTAGGGAATGAAAGGATAGAAAAGTAATTTAGTAGGTTGGCTGGGCTCTTGATGAGATGTGCAACGCTGCTGTGATTTAATTGTATTGCTAATGGTGCATCAGGGTGTTTGAGCATTTTGGTAGGAATCTCTTGGTTATTATTTAAATTGAAGGGAATAAAACACAAGAGGTGTCATTAAAAATGTCTCTCTATTTTGGAGAGGTTTAGTAGCACTTTGCGTGTATCTAGTAAGAGACATTGGTCCCCATTCTTATTTTCAATAATGCTTTTTTGCACACTTTGGTCAGATAAAAGACTCCTGACATTGTCATAAATTATTTATGTTCTTCCTTTCTGCTCTTGACAGGGCTTCACTCAGGCACAGTGCCATACTATACTGCTTTTGAGCATGCCACAGTTGTGCTTCCAGTTCAGGGACTGTCTCAGGGAATATGAGTTTGTGTGCACGGGTCCACGGAATACATGAAACCAGAACCATCATCTCTACCTTGTGAACATTTTGGTCTATATCTTGGACCATCTTGTCTTTCTTAGAGAGACTACTGTGCTTTTTAACCTACCCATTATTAATTAACGAAGGGCCAAGTAGCAAAGATGGTTTCTCAGAAAGGGGAAGCGGATAGTGACTGTGCTGTTTGCTGAGGATGAGCCACTCTGCTGCACAGGAACATACGACAACACTCATTAAGTGAAGGTGCTAAATCCTTTAATTCCCATGACAGAAAGTGATCTAGAATTTTCTTCTTTGGATTACCTGATGTAATTTCTATGAATCTGTGTAAGAATATATTCTTACATACAAAGACAAGCACTTATGTGAGGATGAAAACTTGCAGAGAATAAATTCCTTTGGGTGAACATTGAGTTTTATTGTGTTTTTCGCTGTGGTTTCAGTAATTGCTTCTCTTCTGTTACTTTGTTTTGCATTTCACCTTCCCTGTCACTGTAACATTTTTTTTTGTGTTTCAGAGACATCTCTCAGCTGCTCCATCACTACAAGTGTTTTAAAGGAGATTGTAGTAGTGTCTGAAAGATGTTCTACTGATCTCTTAACCCACACATTTTTATCCTCTCTGAGGAGGATCATTTCTAGATGACAACTCACTCTCTGTTTATTTTGGTTGCACACAGGTGACCTTTACCTCTGTTGTCACTTAACTGTTAAATTTCAAGCTATAACATTATTGTTTCCTTGCTACAGAACTGGACAACCTTATTAGTTCTCTTTGCAGCTCTAGAAGAGTGTATGAAATCCATTGCTGAAATAATGCTGCGTGATTTTGAGCCCAAAAGACCGAAAAAAAAGCCCATAAATCACAATTTTTTCAGCTGGGGTAGTTGAGTGCTTGTTTAATTGCACAAATAAGAAGGCAGTGCTGCAGCTTGCTTTAACTCAAACTTGAGTTAAAAGACTGTCAGGAATAAGTACTCCTGGAATATTACTGGACTACTGGAGTGATTAGTATCTCAGTGCTGCTACAAATAAGAACATATTACTTCTGCATATTGATTAATTATTTCCACTGTAGTGAGATGACCACCACTATTCGTAGTCTTTCAGGCATGGGAATAAACTTTTCCAAGAAAAGATATGAAGTAAAGTTTGTATTCGTGTTCCCTTTTAATTTGGGGAGGGAAATAATTTCTGGGGTTTTGTTTTGTTTTTCTTTTAAATATGGGCTTTAAAACTAAGGACAACCTCTACATTGGTTTCTTCTTTTAGTGCTGTGACTGATTTAAGAACTTTTTTGTTTTAGAATCCAAAGCAGAGAGCTGGCCTGAGGAGTCTGAAGGGCTTTCAACCACAAAAATCACTGTACATTTATCAAAACCAACAATTTTTCACATAAGATTCCTGAAAGACAGAGGACTCATCCTAAGAGTGTTAATATTTAATTGCCTCAAAGGACATCAGCAATAGAAAATACTCTTTGCATCTGACAATTAAAGGTAATTACTACCAATTAAATAAAAGCTTCCATCTCAAAGAAATAGAAAAAAAAATAGTCAGTCTTCAGTATCATAGTTTCAGTTTCTGTTATTTTGTTTCCTTATTTCACTACAGTTGCTATGTCAGCATAACAGTTTTATGGTGATATGAGGATATGGAATAGAAACTTGGAACATACTTATTTATAGAAGATTTGTGGGTTTGGACTAATTCGGTCATTTTTGTTTAGACAGTAGCAAGAAACTGCTTCATGGGAAGCTTTAGTATCAGTAAATATTTTTAAGCACAGAAACATATTTTCTGTATCTTTGCCCTGGTTACCCTCTGATGTTACAAATAGTTTTCTACCACATTCCTGAGAAGATTGTTTCACAGTCTAAAACTTCTATTAGAGAGTTTTATAATTTATTGTTTGCACTGTGGTATTAACTCTTTCCATTGCTGACTTCTGATGAAAACAAGGATGTGGTCATTAAGGGGGGGATACACATCACAAAAATTAGAAGTCTGAAGCATAAATGTCTGCAGCTGGGTGTGAGGGTGAGTTCCCTTTAAAGTCAATGGAGAGGCAGAGGCATTTTTAGAGTCTACTAACTGCAACATATTTTAGATGTTTACTTCAGTAAAAGAGGTGTGGCATCCTGTGCTCTGCTGGCTATGTTTACTAGATATCCATTGACTCCAGTAAGCCTGGGAAACTGAACTCTACATCCTAAATTGTAGAAGTCTAATGAGTCTTATCCAGAAAAGTACATGCAAATCACAGTGATGATGAGAACAATCTGCAAGGATATTATGTGCTACTAATTTGCAAATTATATAGGCCCATCATTAGGCCATTTGGCTGTTCCAGACTGCTGGCCAGTGAGGAAGAAAGGACAATATATACTTTGCACAGCTGGAGAAAAATGCTCGTGTGGATGCTGGGATGGTGAAGAGAGACAAGATCCAATAAAAATTATGTAAGTCACAATGCAGATATTTCTCTGTCACAGGAAAGCTCTTTGAGACCTCTGTGTTATGTGAGATGACAAGCAGGGGTCTCCAGGCAGGGCAATAATGAATTAGGGACTCAAAAGAAAAAATAATTTGGAACACCGAAAAGATGAGTTGGAATAAAGAAAAAAGCCATTAAGAAGTTGACATACAGACAAAAGTACACTGAAAATAAGACAGAGTAAGGTGAACTCAGATGATGTTATTGCCCTTGGAAAATCCAGATGAAATTGAGTTCCCACTGGATGAGCCTAATGTGAGAGACATCTCAAATAGTTTGAAAACTAGATATTTTGCTCACTTTTCACAATAATTTTTCCATGTTAAAAATTACAAGTACATTGACTGGACTCAATGCCAAGACAATGCTTTGTGGGGGTTATTCAGTAGATAATCTTCATAGTGAATGGTTATTTATCTTTCCCTTCCTTGTTTTTTTTCCATCCTTGTGAATATTTCATTTGTTTTTTGCCTTCAGCTACCTGTCTATAATTATAGTGAAGATTATTCAGGAATGTGTTTGTTGGAAGTAAGCACAGGAACACCACCACAGCTCAACAGTGACAGTTTGATCCATAAATCAGTGACTACCAAAAAGGACATCTCGTTCATGAGTGAGACATCCACTGAGTTGCTTTCTGGTACAGTAATGCTGTCAAAAATGCCAATTTCAAAAATGCTATTTTCTATCACAGTGCATTATCTCAAGGGGATTAAAAAACTGCAGGAGGTCTGAAGCACCCATTTTCGAGATTGTTTCGGATCATTCACCCTGTGTAGCTCAGGCCTGTTTCTTCAGCATGAAGAAACTTACACAATTACAATTTATCCCAAGTAATAATGAGAAAAATAAGGAAATAGGGACATAATTTCTTTTCAGAGTGCAGAATTGTAGTTGTCTGAGAATTCAGTAAGAATCAATAAAGTGCAAAGTCAGAAATCAGCTTTTGTGTCTGACAAATTATTCAATAGAAAAAAGAACTAAAACTGGGCCCCATTAGCAGAGTTTAAACATACAAATCACAAAATTCCAATGCAAACAAGTTTTAATGACACAAAGTCTACCAATGGATATGTTGGTATATAAATGTGTTCCACATCATGTGGTATCAATGGGAAAAGTTTTGTTGAAAGAAATTCAAATTAAATCAAATTCAGATTTAAGTGACTCAGATACCTAATTTTCATGCACCTTTCTAATGGTTTGATACACACCCATTGAACTTGCTGGTAATCTCTGATTAAACCCTACAGGAAAAGATATGGTAGTAACTGAATTGTTCTGTTTTCTATAATCAGATTTCTATCTATAAAATTAAGGCTTAGCCTCCTCCAGATAAAATATGAAAGTACGTGTAAATATTTACTTAAAAGATTTAAGACTAGGTTTAAGATTAAATATGTGGCCATTTTACAGTAGAAGAATGACCTTCAGTGTGTAGGTACATAATGTGATGGATGTGAATTCCTTACAGCCTGGCAGTGCATAAAGATGCCAGTTATGGCATGTAATAGGCAATGAAAAGGCAGATTCTATATTTAGGTTATAGGAAACACTTTTTAGCACTGTTTATAGAGAAAGGTTTAACTGCACAAATGAATTCAATTAGTTGATGTAGCAAACTAATTCTTAATACAAGACCTGACACAAGATTCTTATGATCTGGACAGGTTCCGCTGATACTGGTGAGACATTCATTTGTTTATCTGTATACTAAATCTTTCCTTTTGATCTCCAGACTGCCAGTATCAATCTTTCCTGATCCAGGGAAGCCCTATGTGTTTTAGTCAGAGCTTAAATTAAGAAGCTTGGAACCAAATAGCAGTAATGACTGGGAATCATGAGGAATCTGGAAACAATTGCAGTTGCTGTTGAATGTATAGATGTATGTACAAAAATTTCAAATACAGAGGTACTGTTAATAGCACTAGCTTAATCAATGGATTTGTGAATTCCAAGTATTCTTGCATGTTCTTTGCTTTGGAATAGTTTTGTGAAGTTTCTTTAGCTACTGGATAAATGAAGCGGACATTATGGCGTGCCAGCACCGAAGCCCAAAGTGCTGATCAACATTTCCATTTACTTGCTTGGATGGTAAATCTAAAACTCCTTAGAATCTTCACCAATGTCTTTAGGCTGCAGCTGATGTGAATTTCCCTCTGTTATTTTTCTTTTCTTTTTTATTTCTAGGCTGCTTACTTTCTTGGATTGAATTTTGTCTACCGCAACACAGTTTTCAACTTCAGTATGAAACATATTAGAGGAATAAACCGTAAACGACTCTGCAGTTTACAACAGGGTGTCCATAAGGTGCCCTCACATAAAAGCACAGAACAAGAAAATAAGTGCAGTAAAATAATAAAAGACCAATTTCAATGCTCACTCGTTCATGCCATAAAACCAAAACTAATGTCTGGCAGACATGCCATATTCTTTTAAATGTCTGAAAGGACAAGAGTTGGTAGTAATTAGTTTCTGTAGTGGCTATAAGGGAGATCTCAAGGGAAGCTTAACATTTAGCCTATTAGTCCTTTTTGTATCCCTTGATCTCTGTTTCCCTTGAGGTGTGCAGGTGTGTTTTTTTGCTTCCTCTTGAAGCTGGTAATGCCAGGAGTTTTGTCTTCTGCTGTTTCTTTCCTCTCCCTCAAAAATGTAGTTCACGTGTCAAGGACTTGTTATGCTGGGTCCCTACCCAATACATCTCCCCAGACTTGCTGCTTGAACTAGAGGTATACCAAGAATGTACAGGACAAGATCCCAAACAGCCATAACTCTTGTTTATGGCCATGAATGGGGTTATTCTGATTTATGTCTATTAAAGAAAGCCAAATGTGTTGTTACTGAGGTCCTTCTTCACTAACACCACTGATACATCGGCCTCTTACACTGCATAACTAACTGAGATAATTTGCCACTATTTCTTCCTGGCGTTTTTTTGGAACCAAGTGGTAGAATAAAGAACTCTCTTAATCCAATTTTTCAGCCCGTTCTTTGAGTTTGGTGAGTCTCTTGAATGGTCTCTCCAAGCTAGGACATGGAATGGGCTTGATTTTTTGGATCTCTGGGAAGGTCAAGAGCAGCAGTATTTGTATCCATTACCAACGGCGTGTGCAAACTCATGAATGATTAATCTCACAACAGCTTAAGTATGCTCCATAAGTTCCTCTCAGGTATGTCTCCTGCATCCATGAGGACTTGCAGTTTTAACCTCCATATCATCAATTCCTTGCTATTTCTCTGTCTAAACTGTCTTTCCTTTAAAACTGCTACAGTCTTGAATTAGGCCATTATTTCATCCTTGAAAATCAGTTTCCATTTACCCAGTTCACCACTTTCTGAAACCACGGTAACTCATGATTGCTGGGGCCAGAGGGGAATTGCCTGAGAGATGTGTAATGCACTGAGCTAACGTGTAAGGCTAAAGTATAAAATTTAAGTTATAAATGAAAGTGACAAGCAAAATTTTTCTCCACTTAGCTTTATTAATGATGCAATATTTTATTGCCTGTGGCTAAAAGTATTTATTGTCATTGTGTTTAGCTGTAATTTGGTTTCATAATTCAGCTTGCTTTTTACTTTTTTTTTTCTTTTTTTTTCTTTTTTTTCCCCAATATCACTTTGTTTCCATGTAGATTCTTGTCATAGTGTGTTCATGTCGTAAGTGTGTGGTCTTCTGGGAACAAACATGCAGATTGCCATTAATCTGAAGAAGCAAAGCCTTAACTGTGAGCTTATTTTTAAGCATGTGAGTATGTGGCTGAAATCAATAGCTACACAGATTGTCATTCTGGGATGAGTAATAAAACTGCGTGTGTTTTTTTGGTTGTAGGCACAAACATGTATCTGGCAGCATCATCCAGCAATGACTTCAACATTTATTTAATTACATAAAAAGTCCCACTGAGAGCAGAGGGAATATTTGTATGCTTTAAATTAAGTATCTAGTGTGTCACAAGCAGCGTTAAGGATCTTGCAGAATCAAGATTTGAATTTGTATATCATATATTACAGTGTGTTCAGAGAAAGATAACGAGAGTGATCGCAAACAAGAAAAAACTTCAAGAGGAGAATTTGCAAAGATGAAATGTTTTGATTTAGAAAGGAGTGGAAGAAGAGCAAACGTATCAAAAGTGTGTGAAACGGTGACTGCTATTTAAATGGAAGAATGAGAATGTCCCTTTTCGATGATAAATAGTATAACAACAAAGAAAATAAAAGGCAAGCTGGAAACCATTATAAGGAAACACTTTTTTCTACAGTATGTAATTAGGTAATAGAATTCATTCTCAGAGGAAATGAGACCAATGAAGATTCCTAGTGAGACTGAATATTTCCATGGATAATAGCGATACCTGGAATTATAACAAACAGTATACAAGCAATGTAATAAAACTTATTGAAATGGCCATTAACCCTTGTGCCCCAGGGCTCAACGTAACCTAAATGAGACTAGTGCTGCTGTACAAAAACAGCTGATATCTGACAGAAAGGACAAATTATATCACACCTTTTTGATCGAAGGGTCTTTTGCCATCTTCTCAGTTACCTGCTGATGACCACTCTCAAAGACAGCATTAATGCTTAGATAGAGCCATAGTCTTTTCTTCCATAGGTCTAACTCAGTATGATAGTTCCAGTTCTTCTATATATCTGACTAATATCCTTTAAAAGGTACAGATTGGTCATTTAATGGATTGTCTCTTGCTGGCTTTGTGTAGTATATTACTAGTTCAATAGACTGTGCATTTGAGAGATTTCTTCAATCTGTGTTAAAAAAGAGAAAGGAGGCACAAAAGACATCAGGCCTTTATTTGATTTTTTGTGGGGTTTTTTTGGGGGGGTTGGGTTGGGTTGTTGTGTTTGTTTTTTTTTTTAAATTAATTGGAATAAACCCCCTTGATAATTAGGTTTTTCATTGCAGCATTTTCAGCATTAGTGACCCTATCATCCAGTGTGTTTCTGTTCTTTCACCCCTTTTTATTGATTTTAATATTCTCTTTTTAAGATTAAAATTTTTATACTACTTTCAAAGCAAGGATTTTCATAGAGTAGTTCCTGCACTTTTTGGCTATCTTTCATCTTTATTATCTTATCTCTAAAGAGAATATAGAAGGATGATGGTCTTGATGAAATCCATAATGACCCTGACAGAACAGAAGTAGCATCACGAATCTCCTTTTTATGCTCTAAGTACATGGACAGCATAAATAACAATGTGGTCTGACAGTAGTGATTTTCGCTGAAACTCTTGTCCTCCAAATTATGTGGCTTTTTAAAGTTGATTCAAGGTGGGGACCTAAAATTCCCAAATTGCCAGCCAAAAAAAATTCCCAAATGCTAATTATGTGTATTTCTTTGTCGTGCTGTGCAGCTTCAAGTGTGGATTACAGAAGTTTACGTCTTTGTGGGCACTGGCATGTTCACAGCAAATTGGTTCTATTTCACTTCTCACTTTTGTTATATGTGCATCTTAATTGTTTAATGTAATATTTCTACTTAATTACAGGAAATGTCACCTACTATATTGATGGTAAAATGAACACGGGCAATGTAAATGACATTGTACGTTTTTACAATGAGAGAGAAAATGATTAATTATGAGAGGGAATAAATTAACTCATACATCAAATGCTTCTAAGAGGTGTAAGAGGTGGAGGTAGGAGGTGCCTCCAGTTTAATCTCTTCTGTAGAGGAAATTAGAGGCAAATTATATTAGACACTAAAGGGCAGAAATGGTCTCCATGGCCTAGAAGAGCATATAATGGTACCTAACATTTATAGACACACAACGTATCAGCTTGAAGTTTATATGCTGTAAGGATCACTTCATTTATCACTTCAAGTACATTGTAGCATCATAGCGTACTCCTTCACAAATTTTATTAGAAAGCGTGAATTCAGTCATGGCTAGTATAAACCAGCTGGAGCATGCTTACAGGGGAGGACACATACATAAGAGGAATCACAATGAATTTCATGAAGTAGAAGCTGCAAACTGATGACTTTAGGTCAGACATGGGAAATTTCTGGAAACTTGATCTTAACTAGTAAAGAGGCTATGAGTCTATAAATTATTTCTGTTCATTGTCCAGAGATTTAAGCTATGCCAGTCCCTGGGGATGAACACTATTCATCCCGTAATAAGGTCAGATTTCTAAAGAAGTGTGTATACTTCAGCCTTACTCTGCCTAACCCAGGTTTATTCTTTCTTTCTTTGCTTTCATGTGTCAGTATGTAATGCTTTCTATCAAGTTGGAGTCACTATTTTAAGTGTTTTATAGGCTGAGAAGGAAATTGCTTGACGACCAGTGATTTGGGAGGGGAAAAAATACATTTATTTGCATGAAGAGGGACCCTTTTGCTCATGAACCCTCGATGCTGCATGCAGCATAAAGCTAACACCAGTCATCTCCAAGAGTTCACAACAAACAGCTTGACAAAAGCTCTCACCGTTTCCTTTTCAGATTAAATGCAGCTCTTCCTCAGCATAAGGGGCCAACAAAAATTAAGGCATCATTTCTTCTGGAGGGTAGGTAAAAAGGACAGAGAAGGGGAGTTGGATCAGCAAGGGTTCAAGGTTTTGAGCCTGGCAGAAAAGGAATGGCCAAGTGGTAGAAGGAGGCAGAGAGAAGATTGAAAGGCGTTGAGGCTAGTTGATAGATACCCAGAGTGGGGATAGTCTTTGCTTTTACTTATTTTTGGTGAACTTTTTAAATTTTCATTCCAACACAGAGCATAAAGAGATTAAAACCTCTGTGTTTGCCACAAGAGAAAATTTGTTTTTCCAGACAGCCACACTGCCAACCACCATTGCACAGGCATCTCTTCACATTCCTCCCTCTGCTACATCCCTCACGGTAGTTCTTTCTCTTCTCTATTCCTACTGTGTATATATATATATATGGATACACACACTTAGAGGATTCAAAATGCTGCTAACTCTCCTGGCATCGCAAAGCCAGTAGAAATAAGCATAAGTCTCTAATAAATGTTACATCCCAAAGCTACAGCATGAAGAAAGATGGCCTCTTTCCCAGAAGCTGTGCACTGAATATTTAAATTTGTTTGCAGACCAGCACTGAATGCAGTGTTGTCAGCCAGTGCACGTAGCTAAGTGCAAGTGGTGCAGACTGCAGTTAATTAGTAAGTTTGCTTTGCTAGGCTGTGACTACAGCAACTTTCTTCTCATAAAATACCTTTCATGTACATAGCTGGAGACAAAATGTTCCTCAAAGAAGTTCTGTCCGTGTGTTTAACTCTTCTCCAGAGTGTCACCAATTCACAGTCTCCTGAATAAAAACAAATCGATGTTAGTGTGAACATACAAGACGGTTTGAATGTCTGTCGCATCCCACTATTATCTAAAGTTTTCCTCTTGAGTATACATTTTCTCTGGTATGCTTACTGTATTCTTCTTGTGCAAAGTCTCTTTCACTTGCACTTATACATAAACTAGTATGTGTAAATTATTTATTGATTGTCTATTACATAGACAATTTGAGAATTAAAAAAAAAAAAGAGTTAAAATAATAGAGAAATGCTAATTAATCATAGATACAACAAAGTCCAGTCCTTGAATGTAAATGCCGAAACATATTTGGGTTATTTGAAATATTATTTTTTTTTATTTTTATTTTTTTTAATGTGAGGCAATGGGACAAGAGGGGAAGGGCAGAAGCCAGGGACAATGCCTGATATATTATCTTTTTTCCCTTCATTCACAAGGATTTATTTTGAAACCCAACATGCTCAGGATTTTGGAAGGGTCTTTTTGCCTGCGGTTTAAATCCCTTGGTCCTAATTTGCTTTTCTCACGTATACCAGAATAAATGGTATTCAACTTCATTGAAGTCAGCGGACCTACACGGAGGTAAAACTAAAAGAAGAAAATTAAACCTTTTAAAGCAAACTTACTACAGTACCTTCATAAAGGTGAAATTAGTTAGTTTAGTTTGTTAATCACTTGTCAAAGTCTGACATTATAGAAAGCATTAGCAGCTGGAGTCTATCGTCTGGACAAGGATAATCAGCAAATCCAAGTTTATAAATTGTTGACTGGAAACAATGGTGTGGAGATAACCCTGGAGAGGTTGTGAAAGACTTCACTGGAGTTTATTTGCATTGCAATTCTGCTGGAAGTCACAGAGCCTTGGCTTCCTACCTACTTACTGCCATTTATTTTTGATATGCCCCAAAGCATCCATGACACTTATTAAAATAGAACGGTGTCTAGGCAGCCAGCAACGCTACTGTATCTTGTTTCAGCAGTTACTCTATTTTAAGAAGTTCCAAAGAGGTTCAGTGTACATCTTCAGACCTACTATATCTGTTGATTCATGTGGCTTGTGAAACCTTTGACCTAGATAAAAATTTCCAGTATTTAAGAAGGGAATCTGCACAGTTTCCAGTGTCTACTTAGTGTTGTGGTTTAGCAAGCTGTTCATCTCATTTATATAATTTTCTTTATATTTTTTTGTACAACCTACAGGTTATATTTGCTTGTAATCTAAAAAAATCCACTTTGGTAATCCATATTATGCCCCTTTATTTGTCTGTGTGGTGTCTTTATATGCCAATGCTCAAAATGTGCCTTTGTTTTACGTAGTGTCATTAATACTACATATTTAAGAATTTCCCTTTCATCTCGTTTTTATGGCAAATTCTTTCTGCAATTTCTGGATGTGAGCCAGCCAATAGAGCTGGAGCTATTCTCTCCTCAAGCCTGCCAATGCTCTCACAACAGGGAATATTAGTTTATAAATTACCCCAGGGAGAAACACCAGTCACAGAAATCTCAGGAGATCCATGGGAGCCAAATCACACCTTTCTGATATTTCACTTCTGTGAGCGTTCACATTCAAATGTAAACAGTGTTTACACTGAGAGCTGCATTCAGCATTATAAAAGACTTCTCTGCCTCTTGCATCTTGGTGAAATAATTCTGTTCTGAAATGTCTGTTTCTTACGGACTGCCTTATATTGTATATTATTGCGGAAAAAAAATTTGGTGGGAAGTAAGCCAAACTGTCTAATTATTCCTGACATATTACCTATCGGAATATAACTGTCAGCAGAGGAACAAAAGGCCAGCTTCTCTTATGAAGTTTGTTCTGGTTGCTGGTAATTTAGTTTGCTTCTCCCAAAGAAGCAGAGTTTTGAACTGATGAGCGTTTTGAGATGATGAGTCTCTGTCTCAGGAACCGACGGTGCGATAATGCCATGACGTGGAGGATACAAGTCAGATAGCGTAGGCTGTAATGAGGTACATAAAAGAACAGCAAAATATCCCCCTAAAAGTAAAGGCTATCAGACTGGAAGGATACATTTCCAGATTGCTTTAGTCAGCATATCACCACATGAATCATTGCAGTTACGCCAGCTGTGAAATTTCCCTGCAAGAAGTAATTGTTTGGTGGCAATCGTGTCACCAATTTCTGAGCCTTGTTTAATACTTCATGTTGCCGATCTGCAGTGCTGTTACTGGATGTTGCATGATGATGTTGTTTATGGCCCTGTCTTGGTCTCAGTGAATACGCTGGAAAAACAGTTTCTCACTCAAAAAGGTTCAGGACCACTATCTATCGCAAACATCCTGGACACTTCACAGAGAAAAGAAATGGCACAAACCATGACCCAGCGGCCTGGAGGTGTAATTAGATGTCTAATTAGAAGATAAGATATAAACTCATACATTTGCATTAAATTTGTTTGCCAGAGTTTTCCTAAATGTTTAGTACTTTCTGGCCTAGACTACCTCAGAGTGAATATAAAATTTAGTTCAGCTAAACTTTGCTCATTTATGCCTATGTAGTTTGTTGTTCTGAATTTTTTTACAAACAGAATGCAACTGAAATGTAATGGCCACTGAAGAGGAGTCACACCGGCAAAACAGCATATACCCCTTCTTGTGTCTCATGGGCCACACAACTGGGAGTAGCATCATTTAAACCTCGGTGGGGAAAAGTCACAGAAACAATTGTCCTGTGAGGAGCAAGGAGTTGGACTCGATGATCCTTATGGTTCCAACTTGAGATATTCTATGAATTCTGGGGACAGTGGACCAAGGCAGGTTTGTGGTCCTCTTTGTGGAACAAAAAGCACTGACAGGAGGGAAAAGACATAATGAGAAACAAGGTTTGTGAAGTAGAAAGGCAAAGAGTTAGGCTGTGTGTTGACGATCATGGCAGGAAGACTAAAGTTCACTGGGGGAAGGGTTTAAGGGTGGGAGCGGGTATTACAGAATCACAGAATCACAGAATGGTCAGGGTTGGAAGGGACCTCTGGAGATCATTTAGTCCAACCCCCCTGCCAGAGCAGGGTCACCTACAATAGGTTGCACAGGACAGCGTCCAGGCGGGTTTTGAATGTCTCCAGAGTGGGAGACTCCACAACCTCTCTGGGCAGCCTGTTCCAGTGCTCCACTACCCTCAAAGTAAAGAAGTTCCTCCTCATGTT
>NW_009646945.1:1665341-1747648 GCF_000708025.1 Charadrius vociferus
CACGTCCCTCAGCCTTTCCTCAGCAGAAAGATGCTCCAGTCCCCTCACCATCTCCGTAGCCCTTTGCTGGACCCTCTCCAGCAGTTCCCTGTCCTTCTTGACCCGGGGAGCCCAGAACTGGACACAGCGCTCCAGATGTGGCCTCACCCGGGCAGAGCAGAGGGGGAGGGTGACTTCCCTCCGCCTGCTGGCCACACTCTGCTTGATGCCATTGGCCTTTTTGGCCATCAGGGCCCGTTGCTGGCTCATGGGCATCCCCTTGTCCCCCAGGACTCCCAGGTCCCTTTGCACAGAGCTGCTCTCCAGCAGGTCACCCCCAACCTCTACTGGTGCATGGGGTTATTCCTCCCCGGATGCAGCACCCTACACTTGCCCTTGTTGAATTTCATCAGGTTTCTCTCTGCCCAACTCTCCAGCCTCTCCAGGTTATCAGACTTTTATGTAATGGTGATGTTGCGAGAATGGACTTCAAAAATACTTTGCCATTTACCTTTTTGAAGATGAACAGTTAACTCCCATCAATTTGCACACCTCTCTCTCTGCTCATGGGTACTCGGTCCACCGGCTCCAAACTGGCATGTGTCTGCCCCTCCAGCTGACCTCTGTTCCTCACCTCAAACCCTGCTCCTTTGGGGCAGTCTGAGGAGCTTGGGCACAGCCGGGGGTTCCGTCTGCTCGGGGGGATCGCTTTTCTTCCCCTCTCCTCATTATCTGGCCCAGCCCCAGACACCTTCAAGCAGGGACAGAGAGACGGTGCCCCGGGAGGAGCAGTAGCCCTTGCTACCACGCACTCCCTCCCTCCAGCCCCACGATGTGCTTTCCCACCATCTAAAATTGGCTCTGGGGTGGACCACTGCAGAAGCCACAGCGGGGCCCTAGGGACTCAGGGGCATGTGCGGGAAATGCTGCTCCAGAGAAAAACATTTTCCATGTTCCCTCCGGACTGCTTTTGTTTGTTTGCCTTCAGATACAAATCTTCTCAATTGTTTGGGAATGATAGGTTTCTCCCCTTGGAACTGAAAAACACAACCTTTGCAAGATAGAGGTAGAGAAAAGCAGCTGGCATTCATACGCTGCCACTTGGCACGAACAAAGGATGCTGAGATAAGACAGTGTAAAAGAAAGGTTTCTGTTCTCCCCATTAAGGGTCTGATTATGCACAGATGCAGTACAGGCATGGGGGAGGCTGGGGAGAGAGAAGGGGCCGTGAAGCGGCAGGATCACAGATACATCACTCACTGTGGGAATTTATCCACCAGCCACCTTCACACCTTAGCACACCAAGCTGGAGTAGTAGTACCTCTTTTTGTTTTTCTGGCTAACTGCATGGTCAGACGTATTTAATGTTAAAGCACGTCAGACACAAAGAGAGACAGGAATGGAAAAGTATACAGATATTGGCTGGGGGTTTTATGCCTTTTTCAGTGCTGCAGAATTCTGGAAAACAAGATTTTATCGAAATCTTAAGGTCCCAATTGTTTGAGCAGCTCCTTAGGCAGATTAGAAAGTGAAAGCAAAGAAGGTTGTAGACTATAGTTTTCCTGCTTTTGTTTTTAATTTTGATATTGGGTATGTGTGGCATTTCAGTGAAATCAGGCCTGTTTATATTTATTTCTATATTGTAATAACTTTGAAAAAAAAATGCTTAAAATAGTTGTTACGAGTAGAAACCTTGGCCAGGCCCCTGAACTTGGTTTATCTCTTTGTTTGATAGAAGTCAATAGAAAACTCATATCAATGTCAATGCTTTTGGGTTTTTTGTTACATTTATCATGCCCAGATAGACAGGTGATAGAGAGCTACACATGCCTGGAATAATTTTTTGATGAAAAACGTGACACATATTAACAGACACTATTACAGTAACAAAATACTTCAGCACCGATTTCCAAAAATTCATGATGGTCTCCATTAATCAAGAATGCACAACCTGTAATTATAATTTATAGTATAAACATTTAAATAATAATAATTAGAGATTTTATTGAGATTTTTATTCCCATTTCTTCCAGAATTGAAATTATTAGCACAGGTTGACGGAATCTGAAAATGCATTCATAGAATGAAGAAAAGGATCAGTCCCACATTCTGTATTAAACTAATACCGATAAGCTTACAATTAATTTAGGAAAACTCATTTGAAACTATCTATTTGAGTAAAAAAAAACCCTCCCTAACTGGATTAATTATCTTTGTCGCTCAAATAGTGGCTTAAAACCATTAGGTATAGGATCCATAAGTGATCCCATTTTCTAAAGGTTGCTTTAAACTGCATCCCCTAGATGAAAATACCCTTCCTATCTTATGACCCATGCCAGTCAAAACAGCAGCAGAGTCTCCTCATGTCTGAACACAGACATTCACAATCCACACCTAGTTCACTGTACGGAAATTTGCCCTGAAGAGAGCACATTCCACCTGAGCTGCTGCCTCGGCGCTGCCCCCCATCCAACACCTGGGTGCTGGTGTGCTCCTTCACTGGTAACGTTGGTGTAGGTCCTGGTCAAGTCTTTCCCTGCACCCGCAGTCAGTGTTGACCCCAGTAGCCATCGGAGTTAAGTGAAACAATCCAAGGGAATCTCAGGTAGCAGGAGGTCACCCGGGTTTCCTGGAAACTTTGGAAACTTGCCCGAGCGTGGAGGCTTTGCTGTGTCACCCAGCCTGACCCCGAATGCCAAGTTCAAAACCCAGTGACTGCCGTCTTCACAGCCAGCCAGCTGAGCAGAAGGCAGAGCTGTACTCCATGGCCAAAATACATAATGGACCAGATACTCATCCTATGTAAACAGGGAAATGACTGTAGCACATCTATGCCAATTGATTCTAATCAAGGCTCTGGGCCAAGAACTCAAAGGGCATGTCTACATGGCTCAAACCAGTGGTGTATTGCAGATCTCTGAGCTAGCTTCAAGTATTTTCTTATGCGGCACAGTACAGTTCCATATTGTGATATTAATTCGGGTCCCGGAAGTCCTTCAGATTGCCAGTTAACTTAGCTACAATACGTGGTTACAGCTATGTACATACTGGTATGTACGCATGGTGTCAAGCAGATCTCCATGTCCTGCCATGTTATTGCACCCAAAGTCACACAGATTTACCTGGTGACAGCAATATTTCGGGTCTGTATACCACCAAAGCAGCCTGTTTCGTTTTGTTTTTTTTTTTTTTTTCCATTTTTTTCTTTTCAGTTATGCTTCAGTAAACAAGGCTGTACCCTGCTTTTGAAAGGAAAACAGATTTGCCACATGTTATTGTGGTCATGCGCCTGGTGGGAGATGCATTCGCTGCTTTTGTCTTCATTACACTGCCCATATCTGGCCCCTGAGTACTGGAGATGCTGGAAGGTTAGAAATCCTTCTCAGTGAGCCCAGAGACTAAAAATTACCATCTACCTACCTGAAATGATTCAGGTCCTTTCCTTGTGGACTGTTGGATCAGATGGACATGCACAGTCCTGCTGCCGATGGCAGCAGAAAGGCCACAGATGGAACGAGCTGGTCAGTGACATCCCACTCCATCTTCTCGCACTGCAGAACCAGCTGCAGCAAATGCCAGAGCACTGTGGGGAAAATTACCTTGTAAGCATCTTATAAGCTGCAGTTGTAAATTTCTGCAATTTTCAGAATAGCTCCTTTTGCGAGTAACTTGAGATCAAGTGCGACTGTCCCCGTGTACTTACTGCACTAATGTGCAGAGGGTTTGTATAAATCAGTGCTAGAGAAAGACCTTTTTTAAAGTTTGTCTTTTGGTCCCTTGAGAGCGAGCAATCCAGTGGGTTTATTTGTTTTATCATGCTCACTGCTGCTTAAAAGACGACAAAATGTGGCAAGCAGCTCATTAAGAGAGAGAGATTGGATCTGTGTTAATATGCAAATGCTAATCCATTAGGACCCTGCTCATACACCAATCAATCAATTAACTCGTCTGTCTCTGTATTGTTCATTATTTGAAAAATGCTTTTAATCATTTTGCTATGCATTAATTAATAGCATGCCTAGTTGAAAAGAAAAAAAGAAATTTAGCATTCCTTGGGGCTTACATGTACAAATATTTAGTATTCAGCTGTGATTCCATGATTAAGATGTATCATGTAGCCAAAGAAAACACAGGGATTTACAGGAGCAGAGATACAGGGCAATTTGATTTTATATCAACTATTTCATATACATCTTTTACAAAGCATTTGATAGAGTAAGCCATTATATGTAATAGGTTTATACAAAATAAATTCAGAATTGCAGAAAGAGAAATCAAGAGGATAAAATATGTTTTTCCTTCTGCTATTTGAGAGGTATCTATGGGCCAAAATAATAGCAAATGGACACAACCCCACTGATTTCAAAAGAAAGACTACAGGACGTATGAATTTGGCTCCAAAAGTCAATGAGATAGCAATAGACAGAAAAACTATTCCGGATGGAATTGAATTTTCCAAACAATAGTGACTTTCTATTAAAAAAAAAAAAAGCGTATCAGATGAGGAAGGAAGTGGGTCACAATAAAGGGATGAAAATTCTAAACTGGGCAATAGATGTGCAGTGGGACGGGCAGTTTGAAATTGATACAGAGGTATGTGGAATTATTTGAGAACAGGATGAGCTGAGCTTCCTGAATAGCCTAGAAGTCAGGCAGCATTATTTTACAAATGCTGTATGCTGGAGTTTGGGGATGTTGTAGAA
This sequence comes from Charadrius vociferus, assembly GCF_000708025.1. NCBI lineage: Eukaryota > Metazoa > Chordata > Aves > Charadriiformes > Charadriidae > Charadrius > Charadrius vociferus. The sequence continues at coordinate 1,670,024 of NW_009646945.1, forward strand.
AAAGGAAGAGCAGCAGTCAAGGTGAGAGGAGAGTGATATACATGAGAATTTAAACAAAGGTGACAGTCTCAGAGAGTGTCTGAGGCAGATTAATAGACACAGGAAAAATAGGAGCTGAGGAAAGTTCAGGATCAAGGATGAAATGAAGGTGACAAAGAGGTAACGCAAAATGTGAAGTCTGGTTTTGAAAGAGTCAGGAATGTATGGGGCAAAAGGATGTTTCTCTGCTGTGTGCAGAGCTTTATTTCTCTCCTTCAGATGAATATGGCTTTTACGCAGGTGAGTAATCCCATTAATTTCATTTTCTTTCATATCATCCGTTGACTTCAAAGAAACTGTACCTGAATCACAGATGCAGTGATTTGCAGGCTCAGCATTCCGTCTGACCTAATAGCCAATTCCTAAGCCGCCCCAGGGCCTCATCCTTGTCCTGGTGTCAGAGAGGCTTTGGAGCCCCGTTTGTGTGACCACCATGAATGAACGAGGCCACCTCTCTTTCATCGCAGCCTTCTTCATGCGGCCATTACCAGAGTGGTCTCTGTGTCCCGGGACAAAGAGAAACACATTGCTGGTCGAGCCTTTGCATTTTCTGCCTGCTCTGTCTTTAGTAATTTAGTCGAATGAGACTACAAAAACCCACGCATTATGGGCTGCTAATTCTCGGCACACATCTGCCTTGTTAAGTATGACTCACCAAGCTCAAATTGCAGAGTGTTTATCCATTTGAAATCCTGAAGCTTTTACTGTAACAGAAGGAAAATGACTGGTCACCTCACTTAGAGGGTTGTTTTCCAAAATGTTACTATACCAAGGATTTCTAGGAACATCACTCTTTCCATAGATAGAGCATCAAGTTAGATTTTATTAGTGAATATATGCTGAGTAATGTGTATACAGAGTTGAAATGCTATCTATAGTTGTAAATTAACCCTTATTTTTATATTGAAGCAGCTTATACTCTTTTTTTTTCTCCCTGAGTTTTGTGAGTTGTGTTTATATGTTCTATTTTGGGAGGATATTTGAGAATCTGTTCAAAAGCAGCACAGAGTAGTAAAATAAGCAGAGGGCAGGACCTCACCATTTATAACTCAGGTCATGCCACTTATTTACTAGTTATAACTCATATTATTTACCCCTAATAATATTAGTATACATTTTTGCTTCACCACGATGGTTTTCTTAGACATAAAAATCAGCTTGTCCCTTTCTTGGGTAATATTTATTCCAAAGCTACTGAAAAAAAGAACCAGAAGAATGGTGCAAAAATGCAGACAAATGAAGGTGCTCGTTCGAGGTCACCCTCCGGGCAAGCGGCAGAGCTGGGAATAGATAAGTACTGATGGTGGTGAGCACTGTGGAAATGCCGCAGTCCAAAGCATATGTTTTATTTTGGGGGGAACTGCTGAGTGGGTAAGATAGACCTACTTGAATAATTAAAACTGTGCGCTAACCTCCTGTATGCCCTGTAACACTCGCAACATACCAGGCTTTGGGGGAAAAAATGATGCTAGGGAAGAGACGGCAGCTTCTGGGCAGGGGCTGACTGCGAGCTGGTTCCCGAGCAGATGTGCTGACTGCGAGGGCAGCTTCTGGGGAAGGGACAGTTCCCCCCACTACACTTCAGGTGCTTCGTAACTTCTCTCATAAGAGACAAAAGGGCTTGCTGGAGGGAACGAGTTAGAATATCTCTAAGTGTGTAAGATTTGGGCTGAAAGCTTTTAATTGATTTGTTGTTGGAAAGTGTTCTAGGCTTTCAGAGAGTGAGAGAAGAAGAAATGATTTTTCTTCAGCTTTTTCATTAAAATAACTGGAAGAGAATTTCTGCAAGAAATAGCACTTGTAAGAACATAGAACATCTTTATTTTTAAAAAAAGCACTTCAGCTGAAAATATTTGACCAGCTCTAATTTTGAACATTAAACAAACACCGTGCCTTCCCCTGTTGCGGGAGGTGGAGGTTGCTAGCAGCAGCCATGGGGATGGTGTGAGTAACTCCTCTGGAAAACCACCGTGCTAATGTGACGGGGAGTGGGCACAAGATTCGGGAATAATTTTATTTATTAAAAGCCATCATTCACTCACTGACAGGAAGGACAAATAAGTTATTGTGGCAATGGCCCAAGATGAGAAAGCCCTGGCACTCATTCCTTACTCTACCTCTGTGGGCTGAGCCTCAGACGAAAAAATTCTCAGAAGTATTAAATGCTGAGCTGTTTTTATTTTAATTTGCCATCCATAAACCAGGAGTTTCAACACTTCCCTGCTTCACATAGAGTATGGGGTGGAAAAGAGCACGTGATGTCTGTGGAGTTGTATGGCCACAAAAGCCAGCAAAACATCCAAGGTCCTGTTGCTAAGGAATATTAGACAGGAATTCTGGGGGCAGAGGAGATATTGTATCCAACAGTATCCCAAATTCTGGAGGACACAAAAGAAATGAATAAACCGGGACTCATTCATCTCAGTACCATTTAAAAGATTTGGACAATGAGTTCTCACTCAGAAAGGACAAAAATCAGTAATGGAAGTTTTATTTTCAAGGCATTAAACAGGAAATTCCAAACAATGGAAAGTTTAAAACATCCAATGTAGCACCAAGACCATGAGTGTATTTCCTTTCATACGTATTTGTTTAGATAGAAAAAGAGTGAAAAGTATGTATTGCCTTTTCTTCAGTGGTAAAGGCAACGTTTTTTTAAAAGTCATAGACATCTGGTCATGGGATATGTTTATACATAGCTGTGGCCAGATAGGCTGCAGATTTTATGGGTTTGTGTGTGGAGATGCAGAAATCACACAGCTCTCCGTGCCGATCTCCCCTGCATTCTTGGGAAGAGAGAACTGCAGAACTAAGCACTTCTGACACTTGAAGAATTCACCAAGAGACGTTCGCCTAACCCTGTGATTACTTCTATCTGTGCCTATAAACATACTGTAAATCATTATGGTATGGGAAGTTGTCTCCTTGCATTGATCGCAGATAACAGATGACATTTTAAACAAGAGAAAAATGAAGTCCTCCTGCTCCTGACATTTTCACCACTTCTTTTCTTTACTAATTTTCAATGTCAGAGACAGTTTGTGCCAAAGTGCTAAAGTGTTGCTTCCATGGATTTGCAAAGTGAATTAAGCTATCCATCCATCTCCTCTGAAGAGCGTATTGATATGCTCCTTGCTGTGTGTGAGGGATGAGAGAAACAGCTTTTCAGAGGCATGGTACTGGTGATTATATTTAAGAATTAACACTTAGGCCACTGGTTTTCAAAAGAGTTGTATCCTCACTAAGATTTTAGCCTTCTGTCTCTGAGAAAGCTGTGACTAACGGTTCAAAGCCGAGACGTGCACCCGTTAGTGCATCGCCTTGTACCCCAGCTCTCTCCCTGCCCCATTAGTTCATCTCTCAGAGCCATTTTGCAGGTTTATTACCCGAGTTAAACATAGAAATCTGGACATATGGTAATGAAAGGCCTTCACGTTTCAACCCAAACCCCTTGCAATCACCATAATGTGTTGTCCCCCAGAAATCTGTCCTCAGCCTGTTTTTATCTACCAGATCAACAATCCTTCGTGAGTCTTCCGTAAGAAATATGGAACTCAGAGCAAAAATCTCCTCTCTGGAGCTATACAGTCACTAGTCTTGAGTCATCAAAAGTCATGAACAAGGTTTCCTGAAACAGGAAGTCGTATAAAAAAGTAAGTCAATAAGTAAAAGTGCACATGCATTGGAGTCTTTTAATCCATTCCTATTTTCAGGGCTCCCAAGTTCACATTTTTCAGTTTTATTTCAAAAACCAGGGATAGAATTTTCTTTTAAAAAAATAAAATGAAGGTCCCATTCTTTTCCCATGGCTCCAGGAAGTGCAACTTGAAAAAGGCTCTTCCCAACACCTCCAAGTGTTGCAGTATCTTTGGAGATAAATTCCAGTCACAACCACTGACTTGAATGCTCCGTTTTAAAAAATGTAATTTATGCCACTATGCTCAGGAGTGGCTTTGAAGAATGAAGTGCTTTTAAATAGACACAGGTGCTTCTAGGGTTATTAAAAACTGTTTCTTGTAAGTAATTTTTGGAGGGGAACTAAAACTAGGTGCACGTGACAACAGTGAGACAATGTAGATGATCCATCCTGGACTCCACCAGCTAGTGACTAGTTCTCTATCAGTCCCACATTTGTGTGTATAGACATTTAAAAAAAAAAAAAAAAACAAACAAAAAAACCCAAAAAACAAACACCAGAGGCACAAAGCAAATGAGCAGAGATATTGGCTTAGGAACCTACACAGCTGATCACTGGCCTGGGACTGTGCATGCTTGTGTCTGAGTCCTTGTCTGACCTCAGGAGAGATCTTGCCCCCTCCCTCCCCCTTGTGCCTTATTTATCCTGTTTGTAAGACAGGGTTAATGATCTTGACTTCTTTTGTAAAGCACATTGAGATCTGCCAACGAAAGCTGTCACAGGAAGAAGGCTGGGACTCTTACAATGACTGCAATGGTCGTTCCTAGGGCTTTGGAAATAATGAAGATGGTACTGACCCAGAAATAAATCCCTTCACTAGATGGGCGCTCAGTGGGTGTAAAAATATGAATTGCATCAAATATCAATTGCATCTCTTGGGTAGCAAATCTATTTCTCCCTTTATTTGGAGGTTAGCATCTTTTTTCTGTGATTTCTAGTGATACCCCTTAGCAGCCTGTGCCTGCCCAAGCAAAATACCTAAACAGCGATGAAATGCTTTGCTGAATCACACCTTTCAAAATTATTTGCTGGGAATTAACATTTTGTCTAATTCCTTCATGGACCTACTGGATCCCACTGATGTATTTGCGTTTCTTTCCTGAGCTCCATTTGTAGAGCCAGATAAATCATATCCCTGATTCTTCCGGTGTGGTCAAGGTCTTCAGGTCTGAATCTTATCCCTTTCCCTTATCTCTAATAACCACAGCAATGCCATTTTGGTTAAGCACTTAACTTGATTTCATATTTTTGAGTTAAATTCACCCCTGGGAGCTTTGTGTGGTAGGACCAAACCACAAGAGAGTGATGAAGTCCCTGTGGCTGCGTTGCTTCCAGAGATGTCCTGAAGAAATGTGGCCCTGAACCCAACTCCCATTCACTTTGTCTGCAGGTCCGGCTGCAGCCCCCAGCACAGATATTAATGTGTCTTCCTGGAGAACTCTCCAGGACTTGTCCCCACTGTTAAATCAGTAATCTTTTGCCAAGGATTTTTAAAGACCCCAAGCCAAAATTTTATCCCAGTGCAAATATGAAACAAGTAGTAAGGAAAGACCATGGGATCAATAAATATCTTTGGCCAAATAACTTTTGCTTAAAAAAAAAAAAACCTCAGAGGCAATTACATTGCTTAAATTAAAACCCTGTTAAATAATAGCACCGACTCCAATGAATCAGTGAGAAGTCCAAGGTTTTTGTTAGCAGGTTGTAGCCCATAGTGACAACAGACTGATTAATACTGAAACTGCCTCCAGCAAAGGGATCCTGTGTCAGGAGATGAAACCTGTGCGTTACTCACAGAGCTCTCCTGGAGAGGCCAAGAGCACTTTCAGCCACGCAGTTTCAGTCTGACGGGGGCTCGAAATGTACAAGCTTGGAAATGAACAGGAGAGAGTTTCACCTGGCTTAGGAAGTTTAAGATATTAATATTCATAACACAATTTGAATGGCTTCTATAGTTCCTATCTTGTTAGCTACACAACTGGATCTAAATACTTTTCGGAAAAGGTTGTTTTGTTGGGCTTTTAAAAAACATTTCCCTCTACTCTCCTTCCCCTCTTCCCTCTTCTCCCCTTTCGTAAATCTTTCATAATCAAGATACTTTTCTTATTACAATTTCTGTGTCTGACATTAAAAAATGTTTTAAAATTCATATCACATTGCTTGATGTTAAACTTTGCTCAATGATAGACCATTAGTTTACTTGATGCATGACTCTCCGAATACTTTGTACCCGTAAATATAACAAACTCATGATAATTACTATGTGTAACATGTTTGCATTCAAACATGACCTTGAACTTACTTCTCAAACATTTCAGAAATGTCAGCTATGATGATGATCTTTGTTCGTTACTGAAAGGAGTTTCTGGGTCTGAATTGTGTAACAAACATTTATATCTATTAAAAATGACACAGTAGAGCTATTTTTATTGTTTTAAACTTTTAAAACACTTTTAAATCTCAGTAGCCCTCTGAGTCATGCGATCTTGTGACCATCTCGGCACTCTTCCAATCCAGAAGTCTATTAAAAGCTTTGACAAAAGAAACCTTAGTTTATTTCAGAAGCAGTGACAAGGCCAACCTGTACACTTATTAACACCCTGCTAAAAATGACTTAGGCATATAGCAGCACATTTAGCTAAGAGGTATATGGTCCTAATTTAAAAAGGAAACGGTACTATTTTGTGTAGAAATTAATGTGATTGGGTGTTCATCTACACTGGAAAACATCCCCAGCCAGTGGAGGCGATGCAGTGATATAACCCCTGTCTTTTGATCGCTTGAGCTTAGTGTTGCTCCGTCAGTCCCAGCTGGATCCGCCTCTCCTGCAGTGAACGCAATAGCTCAGTGGTGCGTTCCCCTGCCCTGGGCTCATCTCCCGCTGTGGCAGGAGGGTGTTGGGGGCACAGGACAGACCGTCACCTCCGTTCTGCGGAGCCGCAATAGCTTGGTCCCCCGTCCTTGGTTTAGGCAGCGAGCTAAGGAGGCTACAACTGACCAAACGGTTCAGGCAACTTGCCACGGGAGAGAAAAAGTTTCAGCGTGAGATACCATGGCAGCGAAAACACACAGCTGCCGAAGTCTCCTGCCCTCTAGCAGATGACAATGACCTTTAACTTAGAGCTGAGAAGTGACCCTCACCTACACCGTGTTCTGCAATCATTTAATAGCTTTGCTCCCAGTGGACAAAAAAAAAAAAATAGTTCTCATAAGGAAGAAATTGGCTTTTGTCTAGGAACTGGTGTGGCGTAAAACCTAAGTGACTGCCTCCAAACCAGAACATGATACCGTCTCAGCTGGAGCTGCCCATGTTCAGAGGATGGACAGATTCCTTCCCTGCTTCCATGAGTGCATCTTGCTCAAATGCTACATTCATGAAGAGTTAAAATTAGAGGGTCTCTGTCCTTGTGCTAAAAGCAGCGGCCAGTTCCACTCCTCTGATGCCTGTTTGCTTCCAAAGCACTGAGACTGCTTTTAATAACAAAGTGAAAGTGACACTGGTGCCAGTCATTTATATTTCCCGATGCGCATTTACATTCAGCTTCTCCTGTGTCTTTCCTAAATTGGGTACTGTCCACATTAGAATTCAAGCCATGCCAGCCACAGCTATGTTTAAATGTGGTTGCGCACCAGTAGGATTCCAGCATACCATTGCCGACCACAGGGGAACAAGGATTTTTAAACTGTTGTTGCTGTTTCCTTTCCCTCCCAAAGCAGCGTCAGCTGCACTGGGCTGTTGATGGCAGGTCAGGCCTCCAGTCGATATAAATTGTGCGATTTTGGTAAAGCCATTGTATTTTGACCTGTCTAGACTCTGCTTCTGTTTCTCTGCATAGACTGTACAGGCCGTGATTTGGTACCACCATTATTCTGGCGGGCAGCAAACGCATGGATCGTCTTGCTCAGTTCATGACGGGAGGATGCTCAGACCTGTTGGGGAGAGACACAGGATGGCATAAAAAGAAAATCCTCTGAGACCTAAAGCATTGCATGAGAACTCTGTTAAACAGGGATAATAGCAAAACCACTCTCATAGCATCTCAGTAGCAAGGCTATTCTTTCCTCTTCAGAGGTTAAATGCTGTAGTCATGGCTAAAAAAAGTATTAAGACAACCTTTTGAGTGAGAATCCTTTACTCAAAAAAACATGCCATGGATTCTGCTTGCTTTATACTACAGATGGAAATGGAGATTCTACATAACACTTTGATCTGAATTGTATCAGTCACTCAGTGGAACAGTGCACCAGTGTAAAATTGACCCATGGAGCGACAATTCAAGGCGGTGGAGAATTCAGCACTTCAGAGTTCTGTTTGAAGAGCCATTAAATGCCAGCTTTACAGCACGATGGGCAAGTAACTGCCCTGCGAGTCACAAAGTAACAATGCAACACCTGCATTTTCAATCCCTCCAATACAATCTGGTCCAAAACCTGAGGTCTCAGAGCTGGGATTGGGACTAATATTCATAAATCAAACTGGAGATCGTTCACTAGTTTGCCTATTGCTTGTCACTGAATGATGGAATCACCTTCCTCATGCAGAAGTCAGGTTTAAATCCTTGCCTGTGCCTTAGCTCATACGGCTGAAAACTAGGCTGTGGGTCACATTCAAACTGCTGTAGACCTATGCAGGGCAGAGAATACATTTTTTACTCCTTAAGGTAAGAGATAAATTGCAATTTAAAACATAAAGTTGCATTTATTTTTTTTGTTCTATATCACCAGGAATTGCCATAAAACCATTTCTGACAGGGCAGACAATGTAGTTTTTCAGATAGGTAAAATAAATGTTTATATCCTTAAGAACACCGTTTCTTCAGAAGATCTTGGAAGCTTTTAAGGGAAAAGTATCTCAAAGTTCAATTAGGAGACTATCTTGAAAGACCTGGTATTTGGCTCTTCTACCAAGCCCAGTTATTTACAGATGCAGCCACCGCCAGCGAGTGGTGTGAAAGGCAAAATGAATTTCTTGAGCACGCTGCGGAGTACGATGGCATTTCTGTGAAGGGTCTGAGAAAGGGAATATTGGTGAGGGGAAGAACAGGGCTTGTTTCTTGATTAAGGAGGTGGGTTTGTACCCAGGAGATCAGCCTGTGCAACAGACTTATTAACTGGTGTTGGGTAAGCCACTTCAGTCAGGACTTTGGGAAGCCACTAATACCGCACTTGGAAACGGAGACAATAAAAGCCAGGAACATAATAGCCTTCTGCCCCTGACCTGTCAGTAACTTCCCCTCTGCTTTTGGTCTACCACTGTCCCAACAGAGCATTTCAGCATCACGTGCCTCACCCCCCTTCTGCCTGGCCTTGCTGATGTGAAGATTGCTTGCCGGTGGCGGGCAGAGATTACAGCAGCCACGCAAGCTGAATGAGTGCTAAGGGGCTGCTCGCGGTCCCTCTTTTGCAGAGAAATGAAAGGAAGGCTGAGTTGAAGTTGTAAAATGCTCTCGAGTGAGAAATACCACTTTTGATTCACCTACTAAGAATCTATTACTTTTACTTTTTAAGTGAAAAAATAAAAATTAAAAAAGTAGAAGTATATTATTTTGTAAGTCTCACGGGAGGGGAGCCTTTAATGGAAAAGTATCTCAAGCTTCAATTAGGATGTTATCTCAAAAATGTCTGAAGATCATAAATTAGAATAATCTAATTGGACCTACCTCATTTTTGTACCAGCTCAGAATGTGACCCTCTACATCTATCTGCAGAAATCTTCAGTCAGAAATTATGCTTCTTTATAAAGTGTTTCAAAGCCTTTGATGGTCTGTTGAATGGCAAATTTCAGTGCTCGAGGCCACCGTCTTTAACGTAATGGAATAGTTGCGCAATTAAAGAGATAACATATTTTTGGTGTGGTGTACATTTGAGTACTGCTAGTTCTGTCTCCCTAAAGAAGAAAAAAACCTTTGTTTAGTGGGAATGGCCAAAAGCAGTAGGTGGACTAATTTGTGTTTGGGGTATGTGAAGGAGTTTTTATTTTTCAAACAGAAAGACATTCTTTTGATTAACGGACTTTCAGTCTTCAAAATGCCTTTGCTATATCCATGTTTGGACGAAAAGTGTACGTTCACCTAATAAGCTGTTATACTACTGCTGGCACAACTTGTTACCACAGGTTTGCCACAGGAACCGATTCACACTATCATGTGTTCTGGACTACTTAAAATTACAGTTATTAAGCAGTTCTGAGAAAGGCAAAGCTCTTAAAAAATCTACACATCCTGCAGGGCCTCAACTGTTCACAAACATGTCAGGTATCACATCCCTGCCACCCACCCAACCATGAATCCAGAGAGGCATTTTAATAGGGTTAGGTCCAGAGCTATATCCTGCACCAATCTCTTTTGACCCATTCATCCTTCAAAACTGTTCTCTTTTATTTTTCTTCCTTTAGTTTTCCTCTTTTCCCTTTCACCTTCCAATTTTTTTGTTGCTACTTACCACTTCATCTTTTCACTTCCCTGATACTACTGCAGAGTGTTCCTCGCTTTCTTTTCTCTGTAGCTTCTTGCCAACCCTTCTTTCACTTCACACTTCCCCCTACACCATGACCAGCGTGCATCCAGATAGCAGACCTGGGTCCTACTACAACATTAACTGATATCCAACAGAGACAGATTTGGGCTTCCCCTATTGTCAGTCTTGCCAGTATATTGAATCCAGCAATTTTTTTTGCCACTTTTGGGGAAAAAGAAAAGGTTAAGGGGGAAAAAAAAAAAAAAAACAGTTAAAAAAGCCTATTGCAAAGGGCAGTAATTTTTTTAAATGGGTGTGTCTGTCATACTGGGGCCCACAGCTTAAAATAAATAAAATCCTGGGATGACTGCTGGCTAATTTGCGAGATAAGCCTTTTATGTTGGGGATTTTGTCTGGACAAAGTGAGCAGGCTGGAGAGCTGAATATGCAAGCAAACCACTTACCGCGCCTCTTGCATCACACACACACATAACTAATACGTTAATCATCAATGTTCAAACACAGTTACCAGATATGATGCCAGAAATAACTTCGGCCTCTGTTATTTTTGTTGATCTACCATATCTCTTCACTTTGGCCTCTCGTTTCTAACCCCCATTCACTTTTGGTTTTGAAATCGGTGGACAGATCAAGAGTTTCCTAAACCCCTTCCTTCCCTAACCTTGCCTTTGTATGAACCATCCCTCTGATATGCCAAGCATTGCCGTTGGCTATTAACTTTCACTTGACAGACTATGAATTAATTTACCACGCTGACACGGGCAGTTTGAGGCACAGCGTGAGTCACAACTCATGTTATAGTTTGTTCAATTATATCCCAGTCATTTGAGCTAATTGAGTCAAATGATACAGTGTCACAGGACTTACTGTAAGTCCAGAGGATTTCTCCTTCTGCCTAAGCTGCTCATCTTCAGCTGTCAGCAGCTCACGGCGCTGGCTGTAATCGCTGCCAGACCCCCGGCACTGACGCGCTCCCGCAGCCTGCGCCCCCCTGCGCGCCCGCGGGGGCTCCGCGCTCGCTTCCTGCTGCCCCGTCCGTTGCTGCGGTTAAAACACGCGTGTTTTAAGCTTCCTCCCTCTCCTCCCGCACTGACTAGTCGCCGGACACACGCGGTTGCGCCCCCCCCCCGCGATGTGTGCCGGGTGCCCGCGGGGAAGGGCCGGGAGCGCCGCGGGGGCGAGGCGGATCCGCGCCGCCGCCGCCGCTGCGCGCTCCCGACCCGCAAAGCGCGCTCCCGGCCCGCAGAGCGAGCTGCAGCCTCCTGTGGCTTTACTGGGAAGAGGAATGGAAACTCACAGAGTAAAAAGTAAAACTGCGTTGATTATTCTATTCTATTCTATTCTATTCTATTCTATTCTATTCTATTCTATTCTATTCTATTCTATTCTATTCTATTCTATTCTATTCTATTCTATTCTATTCTATTCTATTCTATTCTATTCTATTCTATTCTATTCTATTCTATTCTATTCTATTCTATTCTATTCTATTCTATTCTATTCTATTCTATTCTATTCTATTCTATTCTATTCTATTCTATTCTATTCTATTCATTTTCTGAGCTTCACTTCGGTGCCCGAGGAGGACTCTGCGTGTTTGATCCTTGCGCTTTTTTGCGTTTGATCCTTTTTTCATACGTGATTCCTTCATTTGCGGTGGGATTAGTCCCGTTTGACACAGAGGTGAATGACAGTAGTGGTTACTCCTGTGCTGTAATGAAGCATTGCATTGAAATGGGCACGTTTTACTTGGGTCCTAAAGTGCTTTGCGCATGTAAATTAAGTAAACCTCCTGTCAGCCCTCCGAGATGAACAAAGGACATTATATCCATTTTAGAGGTAGATAATCTGAGGCACAAAGAACTTGAGACAAGAAGCTTGCCTGCCTAAAATTAGACACCTCAGTCCAAACGAATAGGTTGTGAATCCGTTACTCATGTTAGAAAGCACCTATTCCTCTCCCACAACGTCACAACAGCAGTATGTGAAGTCTTTGAATTGCACCTCGCAGCCAGGCATGGTAAAAGCTTGGGTGATGATTAGACACCGAGTTCCCAAAATTAAGCCTAAGGAAAAAATTTTCACCGAGATTGTTTTCAAGACCATTAATCAAATTAGTTTTTCTGGCTTGTAAAAAATCAGTCTTTCATCAAAAATTGCCTTCAACAGAAAAAAACCTTTCAGTTTTCTTTGGAAAAGCAATTCATTTATCACTTAAATACTACAATAGTACTTCATGTGAAATTATGAGAGCAGAACGACTATGAGGGGGCACTCTGAAGTAGACTCCAGAGACACCTTTCAGACACCTCAGGTTTGGGTAAGGATGAACCCCAGGAAGGCTTCTCGTGCAGGTTACAGAAACAGGGGCTGGAATTCTGCTGGGGCTTTCAAGTCAACTGTCGCAAAATCCTTGCTTCATGTGTCTCCACCCAGACTATGAGAAGTGAGAGTCCCTCACTAGCGGAGAGCTAGCGGGGTGTGGGATAGTCATGCCTCGGGGCAGGACCTGCGAGAGGTCTTAGAAGTCCTCTCCAAGTCCTAGAAGAAGGGATCTTCTAAAGCAGGCCAGGAGGGAAAGCTGCCAGTGGTGGTTTTGGCTGAAGGTTGACAGGCTGTTGTGGAATAACCTTTCTCTCAGTAAGTCAGAGCCCAGAGGGGTTGACTTTTCACCCCTACAGATGCTGCTCTTTCTTTGGAAGTCAAGTAGTGACTCCTATCAGCTCTTCAAACCTCTGACTTGTAGAGGATTTTTAATTTACTGAAACAAGCTTAATTCAGTCAGGTTTTTTCCTGGATAACAGGAACTGATGTATTCCCTTTATAGTAGAACTGACAGCAAAATGCATCACTGGAAAGAAAAGAATCCCTTTCTCCTGTTTTATTTCTGTTTTTAACCCTTGCCATAAAATAATTTATGCTTTGCTCAGTTAACATACATGATTCATGTTTGGCGACTTCTCATACGGAAAGTGAAGCTTTTATCGGGTAAGATTTTCTCATTTAATTCATTTAATTAACTGACTTCATACTGGACTGACATTCTTAGTTCAAAGTCTGTTTTTCCACTGTAAAACACTTGAACAAAAGGTCAAAACAATGCAACGTTGATTTAGATGCTACACAGGGACCATTTGCACATAACTAGTTGCAGGAGTACATATTGGATCTTCACTTCAGACTTCACTTCACTTCAGAAATTTAGGATGTATGCAGATTATAAGCGCTGGCTGATCTATTACTTTGCCCTCTTGGCTGCAAATTGCCTTTGTGCCACTATGCACCCGGACACAGCAGCACTACTGTAGCCATCACTCTGAATGGATCACCAAAGGAGAAGCTGTACTCTTACACCAACAAAATTTGTTCTTGATGGAGATCTATTTATACATTTATAAAACAATGGAAAACACACATCTGTTGAAGCATTTCGCTAATAGCGGGAATATTTATTGCGTTTTTCTGAATGTGATGACCCAGTTTACATGTTCATTTGGTTAGCATCTGCTGTGACACCGGAGGGAGAAACCCCCATAGAACCACAGAAATCACAGAATCGAAATGTGGGTGGGAGGGGGTCTCTGAAGGACATTCACTCCAATCTCCTGCTTGAGGCAGGCTTGTCACCAGCACTAGATCAAGTCAACCATGGCTTTACCTGCCCGAAATCTTTGAAATCTCCTGAGATGGAGATTCCACAGCCTCCCTGGGTTGCCTTTTCTAGCATTTCTTCATCCTTCCAGTGCAAAAAAATTACCTGTTTCACCAACCGAAACCTCCCAAGCTGCCGTTTGTGGCTGGTGCCCCTTGCTATGTTGTCTGTTACAACTGAGAAGAGTTTGGCCCTCTCATCCTTTTAACTACTCTTCAAGCAATTGTGGGAAATCCTGGAGTAAATAAGGAAAGTCTGTGTTACCATACTCATTAATAAATTTGAAAACTTGTCTGTTAAAATACACCAGACCACAGCTATCGGGGTGCAGGCCTCATTCATATGAGCCTTTCTGAACCTCCCAGCTGAGATTCATCTTAGGGAGGTGAGGTGCTCCCAGAAGGAAGACAGTCCTGCAATCCCCACCAAGAGTCAGTGGAAAGAAGATTTCAGGTTGGCAGTATCAGGTTCTGGAGGTACCTGACTTTCACCACTGCTGGTGTCTGTTACCTCAGCAGCTGGGGACAGCTGCCTGAAAGTGGGTGGAATTTGATGCTTTACACGTCCCATACTGTGTGTGCCATACTGTGTATGATATTTTTTTCTGTGCAGAAGAAGAGGGTACAGCTTATCCTACCCAAAGTGTTAAAGTAGCAAAGGCCGGCCTGGGTGTCACATGTTGCTATCGTTCTTACCACATTAAGAAAAAATCCACAATTTTCCCTTCTTATTTTCTGTATATTTTACGTGTTCCTTAAAACTTACATCAGGTTTTGTTTCCTTCTAAAATGAGAATAGGATCATCAGAAACTAATTAGGTCTGGTTCTAGTGTAAAACCACAATGGAAACTTTTCTGAAATGTCAGAGCTGCCATAGTTATTACTTGTCCTGGGCTCTAAGGGAGCCAGAGTAGTTTCCAGGCTTTGTGTTACTTCTTTTCTCACCATTTCTTTTTCGCCGTTTTTGTTGTTGTTGTTGTTGTTGCCTAATATACACAACAATGGTAAAATATACTGAAAAAAACTACTGTGTATCCCCAAACCATATATGCCACTCTCACTTCCATTGCTTTATTCCCCAAACACTGACAGTAGCCCTGACTGTAAGAGTCATGAGCTTTGGGTTAAAAAAAAATGAGCACATCTGCCTTTTTATTTCAGTCCAAGATATCTGAATAAATAAGTACATATCCAGACTATCACAAATAGCTATGCTGCTAGACTAATATTTCCATGGCCTCTCCAGTTGTTTGGCATTACTTGGTTATGGGCTTGTTTTTCTTTGGTTGGAAAATGTTGACTTGGAGCAAAAGACACTTGTAGGAATGGCCTACTTTTGAGAGAATTTATTCTTTTTTTTTTGAGATTTTATTGCCTTTCTTGTACCCTTGATGAAATTTTGATCAAAGTGAGAGTGGAAGAACGAACAATGTTATGTTATGTGCTAATACTAAGGCATGAATTAAAGTCCCCTCTGGTTTTCAGTGGGAACCTGAGCTATGCCTTGTGTCAGTGTCATGACCACCGGGCACTGAGGAAGGAGTGATGGTAGTGTCTCTCACTTTCCTCCTAAAATTCCTACCCATGCATTGAAGTGGTGATTGAAACCTAGACTGCATCCTGAAGAAGGGCTCTAACCACCTGCCAATAGACTCCTAAAATTGCACGACTAGAAAAGACCTCAGGGAATTATGTACTTCAGTGTTCTCCATGTAGACACGATAAGCTATGTGAAAGTTGTTCCTCACAGATGTTATTCTAATCTGCTCTTAAAAGCCTTCGATACAGAGTCCACACCTCTGGGGATTTCTGTTTAAAGCTTTAAAAATTTCTAAACTAGAGTCAGTATCATAGTTTCTGATTTGGGGATTTTTTGCTTTTTGCAGGAAGTAAGAGCTGATACTCTCGTTGTCTAGATGGGAAACTTTATTACAGATAACACCGGGCTGACTCCGGTGATGCAGAAAACTCCACCTTCCCACAAACCAGCTAGTCTACACAATGGATATACATTTTAATTCTATCTTAATGAACATAGCAACAGTTCACAAATGTTGATGGTATTTTCTGTCTAATTAACCTTTAATGTAGCAATTTACATCAAAGACAATGGTGCATTGTTTCCTGTACATGTTCTACAAAGGTTTCTCTCCACATGTGGCCTGTGTTTTTCAAAGCTAACCGCATGGTTGCTTGTTTCCTATGATTCTTTCTAAAATCTTGCAAAAGATTTCTCACAAAAGGTGAACGTATTAGCAAATAACTGGAAGGAATTCAGAGAGCAAACAAAAAATAAAGGAACAGAAAGGGCTGTAGATGTTTGTCTTGTATTTTGAAATTGCCTTAGCTTTCAAGGGAAAAAATTCAGGACAGGTTGTAAACTGAAGTAAATTTCAGTTTCACCAACTTTAATGATTTTATTGCAAGTCTTGCAATATTAAGTATTTGCTTTGAGCTCAAAACCTCAGAACACGTGAGATTCTTGTTTTTTGTAATTAAAAAACAAAACCCAAACAAAAAAAAACCCCAAACTTGTGCCTAGTGTCAAATTGCAGTGTACGATGAGAAATGATATACTCAAACTTTCCAGAGTCATGAAAATCATTAGAACCCATGTTTTGCATGAAAAAAAAGGTAATTGCTGAAACAACCCCATATTTATTCAGAGGGACTATGTAAAATAGTATTTACACCAGCTGTAGATTGGTCCCTGGGCTTGTAATAAGGAGAAGTTTACAAGACCTGCAAAAGCCAAAGAGTAAATTCACCGAAATAGTGAAGCTTTTTTGCCACTGTACCAACTGGCAGTAGGTATAAGAGCAAATTAGCTGTTGGCATTTTACACTGACTTCCATCTGAATGGTTTTCTGGGTAAATAGGCTAGTACCTGTTCTAGCAAACTCTTGCTGGTTTAGACAAAGCCAAAGGCTTTGAAATAAATGTGTTTCATTTTCTTTACAAGAAATCAGGCTTGATATCGATGGCTTAAATTTTTACCTTCATTAATTATTATTTCCCTCATTTTCTTTCCATGTCTCCCCTAAGGAGACTTAAAGTACTCGCTATAGAAGGATCTTCCTGACCAGCAAGTCCACTCTCCCTTGCCTCCCCCATCATAAACTCACTCCCTCTCACATCATAAAATCACTTCTGTAAATCTGTCAGATTTCCCTGTAACTGATTTTTTTTTTCTTTTCCCTGCCCACCTCTCCTAATGGGAGGTTGTTCCCGAGCTCAGATGAGGTGACAGTTTGAAACTTTTAATTTCGAGACCATGTTATTTCCTGGTCACTTGCTTCTGGGTGGTAGCTGTCATCTATGTTCATTTTGTATTACTAGTTATCCTGACAATATATGTTTCTATCTATATTACAGCACGAAGGCTGCTTGGGATTATTACATTTAACTTTGTAAAAAGTATGAGGTAGTTTTGATTATTATGTTTTCAATTCAGTAAATGGAAAATTCCCATGACTTCCATAGAATTCTTGATTGCTAGGAACTTTTTACCTGATTGCCTCACTCTTTCTATTTTAAATCTCTTTCTCTAACCTGCAAGAACACGGAAGAAAGAGGTGGTTTGTGCAACCATACATTAATAGCAGCAAGTGTTGTAGTGTTTTTTTGGCTATGTGGTAATGCAGTGTTATTAAAGGCCTTCAAGGTGAATGCCATCTTTGACTAAATTCAGGAGATAACTACTATCTTTAGTTACTCAGGCTCACAGCAGAACCCAACAGAAACATGTCTGCATGAACTTACTGTTTGATATCAGAATGTTCGATATAGCTGTAAGTTGGGCTAGCCACTCCTCGGCTTAGTCCTTTGTCCAGATGAATTTGCACTTCTTCACAACAAAACAAACCAGGATTTCCAGCTTCCTCACCCGGACTGTAACCTTTCCTTTCTCTTTTGTGGAAATGAATGACAATGGAAGGAAAAACACTAGTAAAGAATGAAATCTTGCAATCACTTCCTAGAAAAGCCCTGGTACAAGTATTACATACCCCCATCTGTGATACCTATTTGTCTATCCATAACTCTGCTTTATACACAGACCTGCCAGCTTGTCCTCCTTCCCCTCACGCCTGTTGTCCCACTGGGAAACACCTCTGGTATTATTTGGGGAACTGCTGAAAATAAAGTTCGTGACGGAGCAGCATTTTGAGTCCAGCATATCACTTTGACTTGCGCTATCCGTAATCAAGGGATCAGAGGAACTTGATCACAAGATCCTTTCTCTTCTGCTCCTGCAGAGTCATACTTGCTGTGTGCGTGCCTTCATCTCCCATTGCTATTTTTCCTCCTTCCCTCTGTCCTCCTTCTGCATGAGACAGACAACGCACAGCTGAAACCTCTCATCATTTGTGATGTCCGTGTTCTGTTCTTCACTATCCTAATTTTGTTCTAAGGCATGGGCAGCAGAGTGTTAACATGAGACTTGATAAACCTGATGTTCATGGACTATATATAGAAATACTCTGCTGGGTGTTTTTTCAGTTTTTGTCATTTGTAATCTTTACAAAATCTGTGTCTAAGCCTAAATTTAGTTTTATTGTTCAAAAACATCTTATAGGTTCAGCTGCTGAATTACCTTCTTGATAATTCTATTGTGATTTCCCACTATATCATATTTTCATTTTAAAGGGATTAAACAAGCATTTTCAGGGTTGATGTAGACAATGCAGACTACAGCAAGGAGTCTATGTCACCAAACGGAAAGTGAGAGAGTATTTTTGAAAATATTTTTTTCCAGAATAAACTGAAACAGGTATTTTTGCATAGAAAAATGTAAAATATTTTTACTGTTGTTAGAACTTGAAGGAGTGTAAGAAATACTAATTTTTAAATTTCTTGTCTCCTGTATTGATTGTTTAGGTATGTCTCGGAAAACTAGTCTTCCAGTCTGTCCCCATTTAACTGTTAATGGCAAATGAATGAAGGCAAGAATAATTTTCTTCTAGGTTCTGCACACATGATTATTTATAATAGTTGCAAGTGTGCCACCGTGGCTCAAAGAGTTACTATTTAGAAGCTAAAGCATGTCAGCTGGTTGTGTTAAGTGCTCCAAACCATTTGCAATCGATGACTAAAATAGTGCTTCAAGCTAATGTATTTCACTTGGGAGCTGTAGTGGGACAGCAGCATACACATGCTCATTTAACTGGGCTCAGCTAATGAATGGTAACTCGTTAAGCTACAGTCGTTTGATCACTTAGAATATGAATGCATAGATGAAAGCAGGCATAGTCCAGTGAAAACTGAGTTATCTTTAAAATCACAGACCTGACTGTGTACTATAAAATTGTGTATTCTGGGATTTAGTATTAGAAATTATCAGAAACATTCCCTCTCCCTCTTTTCTATCCGCAAACTTGCATACAAATAAGTGATTCCTCATTAAAATGCCTTGGCTGCTTTGTCTGGTTTTTATTCTCGTTTTCTTTTTAGCACTCCAATTATGATTTTCCTGTGATATGATCAAAAGCACAATCCTGATGATTTCTACAGGGGTACAAAAAATCTTCTCCCTCAAGATCTATTAGTAGATTTTTCTCCAATGACATTTGAATTAATAGAATGCCTATCATATTCCACTCATTATTTTGCTCTTAAAAATTTTGTTTATCTGGTCAGAGGCCAGAAAGGTATAAAGATGGAAATACTTTTCTTTTTTTTAGAAAAAAATATGTTGTTCTGATCATCCCATGAAGCAGGTAATGATAATAATAATAATAAAAAAGGCAGAACTGTCCTCTTTCTCCAAAAACAATTATCACAATTTTTCAGATGTCTTTAACACTCTGTGACCTGCATCACCAACTGTGAATAACAAAGACCAAGTGATGAATAGCTGGAATGATTAGTTTGCAAACAAATCATCAGCTGAGTATCACTTGTCCAAACTATTCACTAAATATTTATAGAGTAAGAAAGTAGCATTGCTTCATGAACAATTTGATTAGATGTGACACTGGGTATGAGTCAAGGAGCTGTGATAGAGATGGTGAGCCAGATTTAGTGTGATACCCTGAAATGAAGACGAGACGTGCTTTCTCTGGGGCCTTTCAACCACTGATGTAGCAATCAAACCAAATATACATGGGGTGAAATCATCCAACTTTCATGGACCCAAATTTGTGTAGAAGAGGACAGGCTTTCATAATGCAGTTCAAAAAACAGTGAGATTTTACAGCTGGCACCTTAAATTGCAATGTCTTTTATGATTTATTTTTCCATTACCAATTCCAAGTTATTCTGGCCTCTCTATGCTCTGGATATATGCCTCTTACTTGAAAAAGTGTTTTGGAATATTTTTTCCTTCTACTCTTCTTTTAGAATTTTGGAAATATGTCTCAATAGAATGTCACCTCCAACCTTAATTGATAAGTTCTTTTGGACCATTAGTGAAGATACTGTGAAAAATGGAATGTAATACGCAGCTCCAGTGTGTTAGTAGGAAACTTCCCATAGGTTGCAGTAGTATATATTGCTATTCTGATAGCAGTGCTTCAATGCTGTAAAAATACTTTTTAGTGCTAATTTAAGAGCTAATCTGAATTGTACAGAGCGTACCACTGGTGCTGTTATCTTTTCAGTAAAAAAAAATAAAATTCTGTATTTCATTGAAAAACTCAACTTTTCTGTGCAAAATTGAAAGACAATATGTTTTTGACTGAAACCTAAACTATTTTGATTCAAACATTTTGCCACTGGGTTTTTGGGAATCCTAGCCTTGATGGAAAAAAAAGACGGTCTTTCTTGGGATTTCAGATTTTGCAATGCATTTTGCAAAATAATTAACAGAAATATTAACATCTGGACATGGCTGTTTACTTTGTTTCCCTGGGTTTCTGCCAGCATGGTGATTCGGAATTCAATAAATTTACAGTGGTATAATAGCACAGTGGAACAGAAAATATAATCTACTTCCTTTTCCCCACAATGTTTTAAGTTAAGCAAAATTTTGCTTTCTCTTGCACGTCACCTAGTTTATGACATAGAAAAGGAATTATGCAACTGCTGTGTAAGACTTCTGAGTAATTGCTTTATGGAAGGCCACGTGTGCTCCACCCAGTTAAAATCCGAGTTTGTTCTCACACCAGGTGTAGATGGGTCGAATGTGCACTGGGGCACAGTCTCATTTGGTATGAACGGGCAAGAGTCCATAAAGTTTATGGGGCTACATAAATGTATACAAGCCCCTCCTTGGAGTTTTCCTGTTAAAAACGTTCTGCTCCATTGGGGGAATTCTGCATTTAGCAGAGGTAAATTCAGAGCCAGGGCTTTTGCACCTACTATCTTTTGTCCTGTAAATTGTCTCCAGATTCACAACTGCTAGGATTAAGGCTGGGAAACAGAATGTTTGTTGAAGAAAAAGGATTTAGGCAGGAAATCTGAAAACACGGGATCATATCCTTGGTGGACCAAAGTTCGTGGAGGCCATTTTCCCCTCTTGGACCAGAGCCAATGCAACAGGAAATGATACAAATTTTGAGTAAGTTGGCCCCAGGACTTATACTGATCTCGGACAGAGTGGTGAACACAAAATGCATTATTTCTTCTAGTACATTTATTTTTGTCAATTGTGAACAAATACATTTCCAATATTTATAAAAGTATATACGTATATCTATTTAACTACACACACACAAGTTTTGACCTGTATTGCTTCCTTCCATGATGTTTTCCAGTAAGAGCTTGTAATTAGAATGCATCTATAGCAAAACACAAAGGGAAAAAAAAGGCCTTGAATTCTTGAACTGAACTCCAACAATTCCTCAAGTAGTTTTTATGAGAGTATGTTCTGGTTTTTAATTTAAAATGAAATGCACACATCATTTGTGTTCAGATGGTGTACTTGTTTTGAATGTTTGGAGGATGGTATTTCTAAAGGTTATTTTAAGCATTTAACTATTGTGAAATTCAGTTTAACAAAGCCTATAAACTTAAGTCCTCCCTGTCATTAATGGAGAGAGATCAATAACTCCAGATGGTGAGTCTGAACATATTTGGAGGATATTTAATGTAGGATTATGCGGATTTCTTCTACGGTGGCAAATTTTGTTTGTTTTTTTGTTGTTGGTTTTTGGTTTTGGTTGTTTTGGGTTTTTTTAATGGCATAAGGAATTCTGGTAGGTGAGTAAAATACAGGAAAAATATACAGTGATTTTGTATATTTTTGATATAATGTAGGAAAAACCAACCCTTTGCTGTAGCAGGATTTTTTGTGGGCTGATGTGGACAAACTATGGTCAGTGACTTGAATCAAACACAATCCCGGAGGTCAGAGAAGATACTCACCCCATGCAGACCATGTTCTTAACATCAGCAAAGCTCCATGGGTGAGTATCGCAGATCTGCCAGCACATCTGAGATTGAAACAAGGATTTATGAAAATTGCCCAGTGACATAAAACAGAATTTTGTTACAGGAAATATTTAATTTTGACAAGTTTTTCTTAGAATTAGTCACTTCAACTTACTAACTTCCTCTTTTTGGTATCACAGTTTACACCACTGTGATTGTTACCATAGATATGGAGTATGGTTGTTTCCACGGTAACATGTGGTGTGCCATAAACAAACAAACTACATAGCGATAACTTAATTTGAATGTCATTATTCTATGCTACTGTAAGCAAAATGTAAATATTAATTGAAAAGGGATGTGAACATTTATCATTTTTTATGGAAGCAAGTTGTTATTTAAATGCATATTTTAATGAAAATCCAGCAAGGCAAAGTCATCAAGTCTTTACAAAAGTATGAGGTAATAGTTTAAGAAGCTTAAAATCCCAGTTCCGACTCCTCTTTTACTCTGATCGTGAAACTTCACCTCTGGGCCTCGGATTTCACCTGTATGAAAAAAGGATAATAATATTTACTTGCTTTTAGAAGTCAAATTAAATAGTTATGGTTCAAGGAATTATTTAAAGTAATTACTGTTGTTATTATTACATAAGTTAATATTATTATTATTCAAACTACTTATTTGAATGACAAAAAAAAAAGAATCCAGAACATATTCCTCATTACACCGGATCTGTTCATTGAAATATTAGCAGTCTCGCCTGAAACTGCACCTGGCTTAAATGTGTAAATTGCATATGACCCCAAGGTTCTGACAGCCATAAAAATGTTTTTTTTTAAAATTGTTTAAAGATTATAATTTGCTTAAAATATTGCAGTTATAGCAAACAGCATTTTTTTAAATCTCAGCTATGCAAGCCACAAACCAGACCCGATTTCTACCACAGTCCAGTTAATGGCATTTAAAATTGTTCATCTCTTGGATCTCAAATTAGAAGAATCTATTTTTAAGATGGCCCAAGCATCAGTGTCCAATTCTACATGTGCGTGTGGGCTTAGAAAGAGAAAGACAGGTTTGTTTTCTGTGTTTGGCTTGACAAAGCATTGTGAAAAATAAGGTGTCAACATACATGGTTCATTGAGGCTGCATAGATGTTACACACATGAGTAGTATGAGGGAAGTTATATTTAGAGAGTGCAATAGATTGGAAAGAGAATCACAAGAGTATTCAGTCTTGCAGCACTGTAAAACCAAGTAGATTAAAACCCACTGGGTAAATCAAGAAATTGTAAGGTGTCCTAGAATAAGGCTCCACTAAAGGTCCATGAAGCCATCATCAGACTGTTCACTGTGTGAAGAGCTCATGTCAGCTCAGAACTTCTTTGCTGGGAACATCTGAGTTCCCCTCCCAGCCAGAAGCAAAACCACCCTCCTTGGCAGCTGCTCTCTGTTCAAATGAGACAGGAACTGCTGAGCAAGGATGTTGAGGCCTACCAGGGGATGTGTAAAATTTACATATGTTAGCCAGCCTTGGCTGTTGAGATAATGATGTTTTTTTCATTCAGCTTCTTTAATATGAATAGTCTGGTATGGTTTTACTAATACAGCATCAGATGATTCTTTCTGTCACTACGGGCAAAAGGCTGAAGACCTGTTATTATGTCTGCTTGAGAGCTGAGGGGAGGCAGGCTCAAAAACTTCATCCCTCTGTTTCCCAAAAGATGATGGAGATATTGCTCAGCCTACCTCTGTTGCTGAGAGAGGACATTAGCCACAAGCTGTCTTCAAAGCAGTCCTCCAGAGATACCTCTTCTAATAAGCGCTGCCCATGGCACTTCTCCGAAATGTGGTATCTCTTTCTAAAAGTGCAGGGATCTGCCTTCTCTTGGAGTTACTCTGTGGAGATACAGCAATTACTGTTCACTGGCTTAAGAATTTTCTGCTTCTAGGAACAGAAATCCTCACTCATGTTTTATCTTCCCTCTCTTTAAGGCAAGAGCAACGCTATAGACATATATGTCCACAGTTCATTAGTGAACACTGCGTTTTCACCCCGTTTCCTAGAGGTTGTGTTCCCACCTGCAGTACACTGACACACGCCTCTGCGTGATACAGCCGGGACCCAAGTCAGCAGTCCAGGAAATGTCAGTTACAGAGATTGCTTGGTGGAAAACATGCAAGAGCAGAGTCACTCCTTTGGCTGTCACAAGTTAGTAACTCTGAGTTTTTTCCGAGTTGGGGTGGTGTCTGTGGGGATGGAGAAACTCAAAGCATCGGAGCAGACCTGAGCAGTGCACACTGCACTCTTCTTGCCTGGAGAAAGATATGTGGGTATCTACTACAGCCTGCTTAGCAATTACAGGAAGCCTCAAGTGACGATAACTTACTCTGGTGTGTCCACGCAAGTATCCTAGAAGTCTTAATATCTGAAGTGGCTGGCTGCCTGTTTTGCTTCTCTTTTTTTTTTTTTTTTTTTTTTTTTTTTTTTTTTTTTTTTTTTTTTTTTTTTTTTTTTTTTTTTTTTTTTTTTTTTTGTGCACTGTAAGAAAGAGGAAAAGAGGAATAGGACGTAGTTTGATTTAACCCATGTTCCACTTTCAATTCCTGCACCACTATGACATATCGAACCTCCTTTGTTGCAGCTGAGCCACCATTCCCAAAGCTGTTGTTTCACGATAGCTGATGGCTAATTTAAAATCACCTATGTGCAAAGGCTTACATTAACCTGAACTTTGGTAAATAATAAATAGTAAAATTGATCTAGATTTTGTGGTTGGAAATTTCAGGCGAGCGAGTGCTGTGTAGCTCAAGTGCTGAGAAAGCAGAAAGAAATCCCAAAAGGCCTCAAAGTATACTTTAAATCTCGTGAGTCAGTGTGGGGATTCTTGGCCGACCTGATTACTGAATGGGCAGAACTGGCAGTGCTTTGCTGGCCCGTAAAGCAACATTCAGGTCTCTCTTCTTTATTGCATTTCATAAGATAGCCTGGTAAACAATGGAAATGCTGAAAATGGACTTTCCTAATCACAGCAGTCAGGGAAATAAAAAAGAAAAGATTTGTATTTGTATTAAAAGCCTGGCAGAAGAAAGTACAAAGAAAACAAAGGTTTTTCTTTCCTTAAAAGCTCTGAAAATGCACTAGGCTAAATGTGTGACTCTCATCAGGGCTTGCTAATGCCATGCTATGCTTTGTATGATAGATTCATGAAAAGCTGCTCCCCATGATGAGATCAGCCCCGAGAAGACAGTACCGCAGTAACGGACGGTGCTGCGTTGTCCCTTTCTGCCGCCTGTGCTGCATCTGACACGTGAAAAGGGGGCTTCAAAGCAGATGCGGGACTTTCAGGAGTCCTGGGCTGACAGGACCACAGTCTGCACATTGTCAAGCTGGTGCCTAGCGTGACAAACCCCTCTCCAACCATGTCATGGCACAGCTTGGGGGGGGCGGCAAACTCGTGTGGCCCCCAGCAGACTGCCTGATGGGCTGGGAGGGCAGATGCTGGAG
Source organism: Charadrius vociferus (assembly GCF_000708025.1). Lineage (NCBI taxonomy): Eukaryota > Metazoa > Chordata > Aves > Charadriiformes > Charadriidae > Charadrius > Charadrius vociferus. Next base: position 1,695,707 of record NW_009646945.1, read on the forward strand.
AGCTCTGCCTTTAGGGGCACCGTGATCTCACCCGCAGCTCAATTAGAGCGTTTGCCAACTAGAATAAACAGAGGTTGAAGTCATCAGTTCATAGGAACTTTTTAGGACAGGCACTGGCATGAATTTATTGTTGTGTGCAATCCCCAAAGCAGCGTTGGTTGCCCCCAAAATGCATTTTACTGTTGTATGTTAGCTGGTAAGAGGAACCTCAGTGAAGACGTTAGCTCTGAGATTGAAATGAAAAATTGAAGAGGTGGTAATGCTGAATAAAAGATGATATTAGGCATAAGGCATTTCAAAGAGATAAGAATACAATGCTGGGGTGCCAGGCTTCAGTGTATTCTGTGTCTGGGGATCTTCCACTGATTTGGATAAAGCACCTTTGCACAGCAGACGAAATCTGATGCAATCCTGTCATCTGACTGAATGCGCTTGTTTTGCTCTGCTGCTGAAAACATGTGAATTGCCCCAGTCAGGATCTGGTTGTACCGATCTGCGTAGGGGCACCAAGGTTCCTTCAGTCAAGGATCCTGGATGTTTCTTGCATGACTCACTCACTTCTAAGTCACTAAAGCTAAACACCTTCTAAAAGAGAGAGACTGCCCCTCTCCAGAGAAAAACGGACTGTGAAAAGTTTAAGTAGAGGTGTCCATTTTTTTGAGTTTAGCTTTTTTTTTTTTTTTAAATGTATATATACATGGGAGGAAACTGTGCAGAGTGCTTTTGTCGTGAAGAGCCCTGGGGTGGGAACTGATTCTTCAATTTGGGCTGCTCTTTAGCATGAGAAACCCCCTTGCCTTCAGAGGAGGAGGAGAAGACTGGAAAGAATTAGTGTACAGCTGTTTGTGTGCACTTGGGCTTAGTCATCGTTTGTGTTGCAGTGTGTGGACTGACATCCAGCTCCTGCAGCTGAAGCACAATGGAGTTCTGACTTCAGTGGGTACTGGGTCAGACGGCAAGCGAGAGAATAAATTAAAAAATCAACATTAATTGAGGTCACCTATGCTTTAGGTAATTATACAGCAGTACGAATGGCAACGCAAAACAAACATTGGAAGCACAGCAGTAACACAGCTCGAGGAAAGAGGATCTGTTCATTCAAACTAACGCTGTAACTGCTAGACATAGTTTTCAAATGAGCTGTCCCTCTTGAATTTGGCAGGCAGGATTTTTTGGTTTCACAGGAAGAAACAATTCTCATCGGAGCAGCTTTAGCCCAAGCTGCAGCAGTGAAGAGAGAGCTTGACAATTCAGGCCTTTTTAAGGTTACTGCCGTTAAATTAGTCACTCACAAACACTAAATATTAGCTTGTGAAATGATCTTTTTAGTAGGCAAAGGCCTTTTAATTTTTATTAGAGCAATTAGTCCTTTTACAAGTCTCAAAATAAAACTAATCATTCTGATAATACAGCATTAAATAACTCCCCTGGATTCAGACAAGCGCAGGATTTTTGAGGAGGTTGTTTTTTTGTTTGTCTGCTTTGAGGAGGTGGTGTCTTCTTCCTCTCAGTTTACAGCAAGTTTTATAAGTAAGCATGGCCTCGGAGGCACAGATCTCTGAAGGCAGTGGCTGTCTTCAGGAGGGAAGCTCACCAAAAAGGGAATTTCTTAGCCTTTCGCAATCACATCTTCTTTCATCTGAATACACACACGGCCCCAGTGCAGTTTCCCATGAAACAGAGAAATGGCACATCTGTATAAAAAGATCAGATGTTAGAAAGGTATAATAATATCACAGTCCCTTCACTCCATCTTTTTTTTCTCCACCAAGACAAGTTCTACTTGGATAAATAACATCTTGTTTCTTCATTTGCATTTTTAATGTCTTGTTTACCTTTTCAGAGCCATCAGGGTACAGAACAGTTTTTAGGTACTTTCTCAACAAATTTTTAACCATTTCAGCATAAAATGTTTTTATTTTGCTGTTATTTTCACTTTTTTATGATTCCCACATTTATGTATTAAAAATCGCATAATTTTTAATAACGTACATAGTCATTTGTACAGTACTGGTTGTATAAGTGCAAAGTATCAAAGTCACGCTACCAAATAAAAATAAGGCATTGATTATAGTTTACTTAGCTGCAGAAGTTTAAGATGTTATTTAACCACAGGTCTTCGTTCTGTGTTTCCACTTGACCTCTCTATGTGGCTGCAATCCTCTATTTCAGCCACTTCACAGCAAAGTCCAGCATTTCAGCTCAGTCTTCAGGTGGCCATTAACTTAATAACCATACTTTTCCCCCAAAACAGCTGAGATACGGGCATAGTTTCTCCCAGTCTCCAGTGGGGATGATAAGCCAGCAAGAAGACAGTAAATAGAGCTGGGCCCAGGAACAATAAACCAGTGCAGTGAGATATTTCAGTGCTCAGCTGTCAAAAGTCACGGTCTCTGATCTCACAAATCCTGACACGTGTTCTAAGTTCTCTACAAGTGAGACATTACATGGGATTAATCAAATCGATACATATAAGCATGTGTGTGTGTTTGCAGATGCATGACATAATAATGTTGGCGGCATGATACGATGAACTTATATATACAATGCCAGAAGGTCTCACTATTTGGGAGTTAAACTCCAGCAGTCAATCATCATCTCCATTTTAAGGATCCTTCAACAGCATATGAAACACCCAAACTACAGTAAGAGTCAAAGCCAAAACATCATACTGTGAATACCGTAATGATACTGCCATTTAAATTTTTAAATCATCATTTAACTTTTGCAACAATTTGATCTATTTATGCACAGGCACTCACAACATTTAATAATTACATCATTGAGATATTAGCATGGGGGTTCATTTTATTTAACTACAGAATTCTACAGCTCAGCTAGTCACTCAGCTTGCTTTATGGTTACTGGAGAGAAATGGGCCTTGGAAGGGCACAATTTGTTTGAGTTGTTTGGAAAGCCTCTAGTGAATATACTGCCATAACAAAGCGGGAATTTGAGGTCTTCCTAGGTATCTCCAACGTAGTTATCCACATCTTGTCAAATGAGTCCTGCCCTTATTGAATAGATGTTCTTGCCTGTATCTCTACCTTTGTGAAAATGGTTAGCAATCTGTATTGATGTCTTTTAGTCTTTAACAAATAAAATCTTAATTAGATTTCTGTTTATGCTGATATTTACCGCAGGGGAATATTGACTTTAATGCTGTTTTCCTGTTCTCTTGCCACATTTCAGCTTGAAATGTCCTCTTTTTAGCTGATTGCTCCAGTCTTACCTTATAGAACTTTGCAATGTTCCATTTTGATAAACAGCAACAACCCTTTTTTTTTGTTTTGACAGTTCCAAAACAGACTTCTGAAACCTCTTTCCTCACTTAGTATCTGTGGTATTTTGACTCATTGTGTCAGTCTCCTGCTGGACACAAATTCCATATTCTGACTTGGTTATCATCACAGGTGATCTCACAAACTCACAGTTTACTTCAAATATCAAAGCAGTTGATAGGTCTTAGAACGGCCTTCCTAAAGGAGTAGAGGAGCCTAAAATAAAATTTATTCTAAAATGGAGCTTTATAAATTTACTTAAAAGACTGTCTGACGTGGTTGCCTTCAGCGGCAGGGAGCTACAACAGTGAACATAGCAACTGAGTAATCCATCTTTGTGTGCCGTGTTCCTGTGTCACTCAGTACACAATGACATTGTGGGAAAGCATATGGTGTGTTAAGAAGGAAACTATGTCTCAATGTGATCAAGAGGATTTGATAATTCTTATCCTGCACTCAGGACCTGTTCCAAGAAGAGCGAGCAAGAACTATTGGAAAATCTGAACAAAGTTTTATAGCCCTACTACTCCCCTGGTGTCACTTTTTTTTTTTTTTTCCGGTATGCTGGTAGCATGACCAAAAGAAAATATTTGTCAATATTTGCTGATCAGCAGGAGTATTACAGTTCTCTGTGCACTTCTATATAGTTTTGGAAAAAAGGACTTGCTCTCATGTCTTTAAACTTTCTGCACAACACAGGACAAGAGATTTCACCTCAGAATTCCTACCATTAGCTGCTGGTGGGATTGCCCAGTTGAATTATGTGGCTTTGAATTAACCATACAAATTATAATTGCAATTATAACTATGATAAATTATAATTTATTAACCAGCTACTATATTTTACCAATACAGGCTGGGAGTTTGATGCTGTAGTAGAAGAGAAGTTTCCTGAACCACAGACTTTGAGAACTGGTGCTTCATTGATTGGTAACCCTGAAAGCTGGAATATTTCCTATAGCCCCAGACTGTTAAACATTTGGGGACTGGGCTTTCAGAGTGGGGAATACGTTGGACTCCATCCCTCAGAACCTTTTTGCCTGTATTTAACTTTGACTACCTGTATGAAAAAGGCTTACTAAACTCAGTGAATCTATTTGTTTACTTAGCTTCATTTATTTGTTTAAATGTTTATCTATTATGTTCACTGTCTTGCAGAAGTGAGTTCGTTATGTTTCCCAGTATTAGTGATGTATAGCTTCTTGGAAGCTGCAGTGTCTGCATTTGAGCTTGTATCCCCATTTCAGCAAAAAAGAAGAGTGCTGCATCTGTTTCCCTTCCGATCAAGCATCTGTTTTCAGCATAGTTCACTTGGGGCCTTTGCTGTAACTCCAGAGCATGGCTTCTTGCTTCTGGTTACATACTGATTTATATTAACTGTGCTGGTAAAACCTTTCAAGGCTGAGCATTACTGGAGGCTCTTATTTCCCCTTCTCTCAGCCTTCATTTATTGGGGTGAAGCCTGATTCTAATGCTTTTTTAGAAAGATTTATGTTCCTAATTGGGCTTCCCTAAGCCTCCCTGACAGTAGCTTAGTCCAGTTAGTGCAATCTGCAAAATAAATTATGTGTTACAATTCTGTGCTGGTTTGGAAACCAGTGAAAGAAGCTTGCTGTCCTTTGGTGGGAACACTTTGATCTGCTTAATCAGCTCTGTAAAGTGAGAAATCAGCCTCTGGGTCTCTCTCACGTCAGCTGCGTAACGTCATCGATTTAAAAGCTCCTAGATGTTTATTCTAGTGAGTATCAAATGCTCACATCAATATAATATGCTCACATATTGTTGGGGATGCAACTTCAGATAAGAATCTTGTTTAAAGGTGTTGGAAGAAGTTATTTGGATTTGAATGGCCAAAACACATTTGTCTGACTATGAGGTAAAGGCAAGAGCATCAGTGTGGTATAAAGGGGTCGAATTTCTGGAGCTATGCTGTGTTCTTTCTTGTTACAATGTGTTGGATGTATTCTAGTAATCAGTGTTGTCTCATGTGTGAAAACAACACTGTGATGCAGATTGTAGCTGTCAGATGACTTTCTCTCAATTATAAAATAGTCTTCAGAGACCAAGAAATGGAACCATGCAGTAAATGACAACTTAATGCAGATTATTAATCAAAGTTATGATCTTATTCTGCATTTTCTGAAACTGATGAATTACTTATGAATTCACTGCACTCATTGCTCTTAATTATAATCACATGTGACTAACCCAGCTTCTGGACACCAGCTGATACTACTTGTGTTTTATTGAATCATATAAGACACATGACCCTCCTTGTGCAAACATCAAATCGGGGCATTTGTGTTCTTATGGCTGAATGCCATTAATCTCTTAGTAATTTTTCTGAGTCAGTGGAATTTCAGTGACTTTGCATCTCTTAAAAATCTCTAGTAAGTTAAATCAAGAATTTAACTTGATCATGTGGGAAAATTCATTTCTCTTGGTCTTTAGCTAAAATGTTTTCAGCAAATGGTGGAAAAGGTAAAAGTTCATTTTCTAGCACCTAAAAATGAGTTTATGTGAAAAAAAACAAAACAAAGCAAAACCCCAACCTTTTGTACAAGGTTTACAAAAATACATAAATTTTAACATCTCCAATTCCCCTTTTGTAGTGGTTTTTATTCTGTATGAATTTATATTTTGCAACCAACCAGTGCTTGATATGTATGGTTTGTCTAACTTCCCTCCATTATGATTGCTGTTTTGTTGTGCCTAACACTCTGGAAAGTGGAATGTGACAAGGATTGCTTAATGGCATTGAAATCCAAACTATTTGTTCCTGTGATTTGTGAAAAAGAGATAAAGGGATGCTAATGATTAATCCCACGTGACTGGGAAAAGCCAGCACAGATTCACCAAGGGAAAATCATGCTTGACAAACCTGATCACCTTCTACAACAAAGTAACCTGCTCAGCTGATGAGGGACAAGCGGTGGATGTTGTCTACCTGGATTTCTCCAAGGCCTTCAACACAGTTCCCCACAGCCTTCTCCTAGAGAAACTGATGTGTTATGGTCTAGTGCAGTGGGTGGGGAACTGGCTGACAGGCCGCACCCAGAGGGTGGTGGTCAATAACTCCTTTTCAAACTGGCAACCTGTCACAAGTGGGGTCCCCCAGGGATTGATTCTGAGCCCAACAGTGTTTAATATCTTTATAAGTGATCTGGATGATGGGATCAAGTGTACCCTGATGAAGTTTGCTGATGACACCAAACTAAGTGGGGGAAGTGGACACTTCGGAAGGAAGGACCACCCTGCAGGAAGGCTTGGAGAGACTGGAAGAGCAGGCTAACAAGAACCTTATGAAGTTCAGCAAGGACAAGTGTAAGGTCTTGCACCTGAGGAGACATAATCCAGGAGTGCAGCACATGCTGGGATCTACGTGACTGGGGAGCTGCTCTGTGGAAACGGACCTGGGGGTCCTGGTGGAGAGCAAACTCAATATGAGTGAACAGTGTGCTGCTGCAGCAAAGGCGGCCAACAGGGCGCTGGGTTACATCAAGAGGGGCATCACCAGCAGAGACATAGAAGTCATTCTCCCAGTCTACTCAGTGCTTGTAAGGCCACACCTGGAATACTGTGTTCAGGTTTGGTCCCTGCTATAAAAAAAAAGATGTGGGCAGGCTGGAGAGGGTCCAGAGATGAGAGACCAAGATGATCAAAGGACTGGGGAGCCCGCCATATGAGGAAAGGCTAAGAGAACTGGATTTGCTCAACCTTGAGAAAGGAAGGCTTAGGGGAGACCTTATCACCATATTCCAGTATTTAAAGCGTGGCTACAAAGAAGATGGAGACTACCTTTATACAAGGAATCACATGGAAAAGACAAGTTAATCCAGGTGAGATTCTGTTTGGACAAAAGAGGAAAATTTTTCACAATGAGAACAATTAGCCATTGGAACAATCTTCCCAGGGAAATGGTGGATTCCCCAACATTGGACACTTTTAAGATTCACCTGGACAGGGTGCTGGGCCATCTTGTCTAGACCGTGCTTCTGCCAAGAAAGGTTGGACTGGATGATCCTTGAAGTCACTTCCAAACTGGTATTCTATGACTCTATGATTCCATTAGTTATTTTAGCTCTTTTTGATCTCCTGACATCATGTATAAGGATGAGTTATAGATACTGAAAGGTAGTGAAGTTAGAAAAAGGTTAAATAGAACATAAACCCCACCCTAAATGTAACTTGAAAATGCCTATTAAAAATAATCCTATTTCATGCATTATTAGTTAAGACTGAGGCCTGGAACAACAAATATATGTGTGTGCTTATACCTGACTGTCTGAATAGTCCCAGTGAGTCCTAAAAGAGGGGGTTAGAAACTGGGGAATTAAATAACTTGGAGCTCTGGTAGCAAAGTACGCTACATTTTTGATTCTGTCAATTTAAGATTTTAATGTCCTCAGTGATCTTCCCTGTTCTTTGCTAGAAATAGGACAGCCAAGTAATATATGTAGTGGCACCTCATCTCTTCAGTTCACACCTTAACACTGGATTTTATACTATGGTCCTGGACTGTGAATTTTGGTGACTGAAGTACGGCAAAATCCATTTTGTTACCTTTGGCAAAAAAGGTTCACCATGCAATATGGGCATTAGTACCTTTACTGCCACAGTTAAATCATAGCCCTTAGTGGAAGATGCATCGCAGCCTAGACAAAGCACTAGTTTTCATGGAAGTAGATGAGGGAAGGAATCTATTATAAATTGTGATTTAGTTCCTGAGAATTTACCAGAGACAGATTTTGCTATCTTTTTTCGAAGCATAAGTTTCTTTTTTCCTTTAAGAGGCATTTGCATTACAGGATGTTTCCACAAAATGATTTGGCACTTCAATATATTATTTATCCTTCTAAAATGAAGCTGACCTAAAATCTACATGCTGCAGAGTGTTACTGTAGGAGTGTTAATATTAATGCTGTTTCTTTAACTCCCACACTGATGGGTTTAGGCAATGCTGCTAATTGCAAATTCTTAAAAACATTATGCTTCTCTGAACTTCTGAATTCTTAGGTCACAGCAGTCACTTTATAACATAATTTAAACCATGCAGCATTAGATGTTTCTACCTGAGATTTCATTTTGGCCTGTGTAGTGTTTTAGATATGGGCCCATATCTAAATTTTAAATTCTCTAAAAAGAATATCTCCCCTGTAGAAGTGAACTGATATCTTCAGAGAGAGGGAGTCAAATAAACGTAGACGCATTTTAAGTCCTCTGCTCTCAGTACATCTGAGAAGAGGTTCCAATTTCTGAATTCTACTAATTCTTTATGATTCTTGCTGGTTTCATGAAAGAAAGCTTTTGCTGAATTTTATGCATACTCTTGAATTCCTGCAGATATCAGTAGAACTGAAGTGCAAGACTAAGTTCTAGCGTATGGTTTTCTTACAGGAGCTGACTAAGCCAAATCAAAATAATGTCACCAACTGCTTTTTGGATTAATTTTTCTGCTTGTTTAGTGACTGAAATCAGCTCACTGAGTACTAGATTTGAATCAAAGGCAGCAGCATCAGTCTGAGGTTGGTGGTAAGGGGAAGGCATTGGGACTGACCCTTCTGGTATCACCAAGCCATTCCATTATCTTAATTATGCAAGAATTTTAGAGCTTGCCCTTAGCTCCTGAGCTAATTCCTAAGATCTACTGAGCCCTAAGGAAAAGAATTCAACTTGAGCATTTTTAAATGCTTATCAATATCCTTAGTAATCCATTTATTTTTTTTAAAGGAATTTGTCCTTTTCTGAGTACTCAATAGCATTGAACTAGTATGACTACAGGGAGGAAGAATTGCAGTCATACTTTGTTGTTAAAAGTATAGGTTCTAAGAAATTCTGCAAGAAATAATCTATACCAAACAGATTATCCAATTCATTTCTTACCCATATAAAAAGATTGTGTGTTACTTCTCACAAGCATGTAATGTAACTCTGTCTTTCCACTTTCTATAATCTGACCATTTCTTTCATATTTTTTTTTCCCTGTGTGGTCAGCTGTAAAAAAAAAAAAAATTGAGACCAAATTTAAACCTATGAATCATGCACCAATTTAAGTATTTGGGCTTTGGATTTGGACCTGTGCTTTGGGACCACCTTTCTGTTCCTCATTGCCAATCGCCTCCTGGGTGGAATGGTGCCCTAGGACTCAGACGCATACATACTTGGCAATGTAGTACTTTCTGCAGAGGGTAAATGGTAATATGGGACTTATGTACTTCTTCTTCCCCTGAAGTGAAGTGGTGTAAGATCTGTGATGACATGAGCAGCACTAAGGAGACATCATTGCTCGTTCTGCTTTTCTTTTAGAATTGGAAGAATGACAGTAATATACCTAAACCTCTAAGCTGAGTGATCCACTGTTGTTTCAGATCCAGGTTCAGACACCCTTGCAGGCTGAAGGGAAGAAGTTTCCATAACCTTGGAGAGTAAAGAACTTTTTGAGAACGTTATACTTTAGTCTTTTGTTGGGTGAGTAGAGCTACAGAGCATATTTCAATTTCTGCTGTAGATATTAATTCTTGTTGCCCAGTATCCATGTGTCTGTTAAAGAAAAATTTTATATACATAATATAAATTATATGCAGTCTACCCTTTTCATTCCACATGACAGAAATACTACAATAGTCTTATGAAATATAATAACTCCCAGTTATCATATAATATGGCACAAGGTGCATGTAAAGCAGGGAATTATACAGATATTATGAAGCATCCATATCCATGGAGTGCAAAGAAAAATGATATCCAATTTTCATGTGCAGTTTAGATTTGAAATTCTTTCTTGAGATGAAGACATTAATATTTTGATAGTAAAAGGTCATTTTTCAGAAGCATTCACAGATTGCCAGTAAAAGATAATGCTTCCCTAGTGGACAGGCTTTTTTACAATATGTCTTCCACGTACTAATGAAATCCCCAGAAAGCAATGGCTGGTTCTGTAGTTTGCTAGATAAAGAAAAAATGGCGAAAAAAAGGACTTGGGAGAGTACTTTGTACTGAATAATGTATTCGATTTATTTCATTCCGTTTTCTGCTTGCAGAATATCTAAAAATCCATTTAAATTTCAGAATTTTATGGATTTGTTTGTTATTCAGAAATGCTCAATAAGCACTTATTACGTTTATGCATTCTTAGTGAAATGCCCACAGCATGATCTAATGGTGACCTCAGCAATACACTGTTGTTTTGTTTTCCTGATTGGATGACTTAAGTGCCAGACTTTAGAAGAAAGAAATGTCTATCTGAAAACTTCTTAAAAACATATATTTGCATGAATGTTATCACCAGTCCCAGAACTACAATTAACAGCTTCAGCATCTTAGGGCTCTTCTCCTTTCTCCTCTGAGAAATGCCTTTTAAAGTTCCCAGGGGATATAGCTGTTTTTCATTAATACGGAGAACTTGGAAGCCTCACCCAGTGGCACTTAAGGAGCTAATTTCTTGGCGAATAATAGCAGCAGAAATTGGGAATTTTCTGATGATAGAGTTTCCCTCCTTGGGAAATTCCAGTTTGTTGAAATGGGAACTTCCCGCAGTATGTAACAGTTTCAAAGAAATGAAGAGCCTGGGAAGGGATAGGAATTTAGCAATGCAGAAAAAAAGACTCACCCATATTCAAACAGCCTTGTGATTAAGTTGTTCAGTGGGAAAGACACCTCAGGCTGAAGTTCTGCCTCATTCAGAACGAAATTTTGTCTCCTACTGGGAATCCCAAATAATGACTTTAGGTCACCATAGATTTGCAGGGTGTGTCTTTCCTGTTGGAGATCCTGTTTTGCATAGTTAACTAAATATTCATCATCTCAATTTCTTGAAAATCCATAATCTGTATCCCGGAGGAATACTTAAACATACAAACAACTTTTAACTCTGAAAAGTGCCTTCTTTAGTTGTTCTTACTGGAGCTGGAGCTCCAAAAATGGAGCATTTTGGATAAGTACCTTTAAATGTATTTGTGACTTGATACAGCAATTGTGCTTTTGTTGCAAAATAAAGAGTAATTTCACGTTCTTATCTCTACTCTGAATTGGCCTGCTTTTGGTTCACTATCTGAAGGATCATGTCAGGCCAGAATCTCTTGTTCAGTTAACTATCCCAGGAAACAGGAACTCAACATCTCCGCCTCCCCCTAAGGTAATTAAAAAACAAGTGAAGGTGGATATAGTTTTCCATTAGGCAAGTACAGCCTGCATTCATGGTTTTCAGATGCACAGAGTTGGCTGCACTGAATCCCAGAGTGTTGAAATGTGTCCAGTTTGGGTGACATCTTGGTGACAATGTTATGATCAAGGTATACTGTAAAAATATCAGCTATTACAAGGCTAAGAGCTGCAGAATCCCACTAGAAAAATATTTACTCCACAATTAGTCTGTTGTTAAAGATAAAACCACATAGATTTATAATTTACGGTATGCATTATCTTTCACTCTAGACTGCTCTGGACTACATGGAATCACTCCCTGCTGTGCCCCACCCCCTCCCCCCCAAAAAAAAAAAAACCACAAAAAAACAAACAACCCCAAAACAAAATCAAACTTAAAGTTTGAGTAGATATTACATAAATTAAATCCATGAATTCAAAAGATTTTTTTCAATCAGAGAGGTAAAAAAAAATTGAGATCAAAACAGCTAGCACATATCAGGTATTGAACTATTCAGCCAACATATTCTAAGACTTTGAGAGACTACTCATTGTTCAGCTTCTATAGAATCATCATTCAAAATCATATTTGATTATGTACTTCATTAACCCACTACCCAATTTGCTATGAATAATCACAGGCAACTACAAAGCTAAGTAAATAAAGAGATCTTTAGGTTCTTGCCTTTTTTTTTTTTCCTTGGGACAAAAGTGATGACAGCATATATGGTATCCGGAGTAATCTGTCCTTTGAGTAGAAACACCAAAAGCAAGGCTTGGTAGTTGTAGATGAAAATCTTTCAATGGAGTTTGATACTATAGTTATTTTACCTGAAGATAAAGCCAGGGTGTCTATGGGTTAATACTGAACAAGGAGGGTACTATTATTTATTATGTGGCGTTTTACAGTGATTTACTATGTGGATATTTATGGTGATTTACAATTATACTGAGCAGCTCTAAAACTTCCTATTTTGATTACTCAATGTAAAAGGAGAAGGGGTCTTTAAAAGGAGATTCAGGTTCTTTCAAACAGCTCTAAATTGGACTTCATACTGCTGCTTCTGTGTGAAATCATGGCCTGTAGAAGGCAATGATAGTTCTGCTGTTAAGTTCAGCATGTCCAGTATTTTATCTTGCATTCTTGATAGTAATGACTGCACTTAGCAAAGGCAGAGGGGGAGAAAATTTTTCATAGGGAAAATCAGAGGTCCCTTCAGTCTCATCACTTTCTTCCTACCTTATACCATATCCCTGTCCTAGCGAGAACATTCATCGCCCCAGCCTTTATATCAGCTTTCCAAAATCCCAGCAGTGACCTTGAAGTCTCAGCCCCCCATGCCAGAAAATCTTGTCTGTGTGATTCTGACTCAGCAGATTCCTTTGGCTTGCTATTCCTAAATAAGTGAAGTGAGAACTTCATTGTAAAAACAAACCAAAAACCCCCTCGATCTCAGTTGTGAGAATTATGTTCTGATAGAATGGTTAGGATCGGAAAGGACCTTTAAAGATTGTCTAGTCCAACCCCCTGCCATGGGCTGGGACATCTTTCATAAATGCTCTATGTTATATGTTATGGTCTAAGAGGATATGTTTCTCTCTGGTGCATTATGGCACTTCTTTGTCTAGAGAACAATTGAAGCTAGAATACAATGCTATTAAGCAGAAGGATTTGGAGGTTTACTCTCTAATGTTTTGAACCATGTGTATTCAGCTGTCTGTGTGATAAATGGATGCAAACTGCTATTGTTCTAACTTGGTAGCGAGGTGGATCCGCTATGCAGAGCTGTAAGTGACAGCAGCAGGGAGAGAGCCAAAGGTGATTGCCTTCTGACCCACATAAACCAAGATAACATCAACAAAGATGACAATAGGAACAAAGTCAGGCGATCACTACAGTTTTTCATCTGTTGCACTGATGCGGAGTGTATCTCCAGGTGGAGAAAACAACTGAAAAACAGCTGAAGGGGTTGGAAGGTGTAAGATGTAAGATCCTTAATGCTTGCTGAAATAAGAAATAAAAGAAGATCACAAGATACAACCTCATCCACCAAAAGCTACTTTCCCTCTCTATCTCCTCCTCTCCATCACTCAGCAGAGGATCTAGAAGAATACTGCATTTTTGGTGTAGTAAATAGATCGTACGTTGAAAAATAAATACTTTACAAAGATCCTACTACTTCTATCAGGTCAAGATGGTAGGACTCTGAAGCTGAACTCTGTAACACAAAATGCAAATTTAATTTTAAATTTCAGGTCAAATGGAAAACATTTTAAATTCTGGGATGAAATATGGTTTTTATTTATGAATTACTTAATGCTATCTGAATCCTCTTTTCTTTGCTTTTTTTTTTAAATATTTTTAGGGTTTAATAAGAAAAAAACTTTCTCATGATTATGGTAAAAATAATAGCATGAAAAAAATTTCAATATTTCAAGATAAATTTCAACATTTGAAAATCTTGAATATGAAATATTGTGTGTGTGTTTTAGTGTGGTTTTATTTCTTTTCTTTCTTCCTACCCTTCACTGTAATAACTAGTTTTATATTGTTATAATTTCACAGATAATTTTTGGTTTCCTCCACAGCCATCCCCCTTTGAGGATTCTCACTCTTCAGAGAATCCATAAACAAAGTAACGCAGTTTTACTTAACAGTCCAGGGATTTAGGAATAGGAACAATTTTTTGTTCTCAAGTCAAGAAGCTCTGAGACATCTGTTTAAATTGAAACAGTTAACCCTTGTGTCCCTATTGACTTCAGTGGGAATAGTGGCAATCTTAAAGGTAACATGAATAAGTGCTTTTGTTGGTTCAGGACACTGCTGCCATTCTCACTGGAGTTCAGCAGTGAATGTATGCAACAGAAAATATGCATGGCACTTGAACCAGAGGGGTTTTTAAAACATAGCACAGCCAGGCCCGTATGCTGTGAAAATAATTCACAATGCTGTATTTTTGATGTCTTCCTCTTGAAGTCAGATAAGAGTTGCAAAGTGGAAAAGGTTACACAGCTGCACACATGCACATGCCAAGAGCTCTTATCTTCTTGTTACCTTGCCACGGACTGAGCTGATGAGCTTATAAAATTAAGGGTTAGTTTAACAGCACCGCTGAAGAAAAATATTTTAGATGTCCTTGTAGAACAGTTGTCAGTAGAAAAACAGCCACCTCCGGTGAAGTTTAAGACAAAACAAATGGTCAGAAGGTCTACAGAGGGTTATTTCTAAACACCAGTTTACTGTGGCTACCAGGCTACTCTCATGGAGGCATCACCAGCTCAGACTGCACAGCTGCAATTTAGTAGGAGCAGACCATTTTTCAAGTTGCTTGTCGCCCTGAGAAAGCAGTAAGATAACTCATCTTCTGCAAGTACGGGTTAATTTTTAGACTATGGGTAGTTATGGCAAAATCAGCAGTCCAGCTAGCACAACTGCCTACCCACGTTCCCATCACTGGAGGATATGGGTGAGAACGGGATGGCTCAGAGAAATATGGCATTAAACCCGCTATACTGGGGTTGACCAGAGGTTTGTAGGGCTTCATAAACCACCATCAATCTGTCAGTAGCAGAAGATTACAGAAAAAAAAAAAAATAATTAAGCAACTGTGCTTATGTGATGAGATCAGGAAGCTGACTTGGCTGACACCACTTAGTTTTCAATTGAATCAGTTTCCTGGGCCAGCTGGATAAAGGGATGAGGCTGGAATACATGCCCAGGGCGGGAGGAAGTGCACTACTTACACCATCTCGAACTGTTGTGAAACGGCAGTCTAAGAACCAGCGCAGGTACAGTGTGTCTTTCACTACCATACTTCTTCCCATCTTTGGCTTCTCAGTAATGGAGAGGCCCTCTCAGGCAAAGGGTGGATTTGGACTGTCGTGGTTAATTGCCACTAATGAGCCCATCCTCTATGCATTTGATTAATCTCTCTTTAAGCCTGTTTGTACATCTGACATGCCCAGACTTCTGTGGCAGTCGGTTCTGTAGCCTAAGTGTCATTAAAAAAGTACTTTGATTTGAATACAAGGGAAAACATGCATAACCTTGTTCCTCTGTCCACTCACATAAGGCAATCACAACTGAACCCCAGATCTGGTCACTGAGCAGTTCTGAAAACAAAAAAGAAAAGGTTTGAAACGGAAACTGAAAATATTTTGCCTAAACTTGTCTTTTATCTTCAGTCTCTCATTTTCTTAAGCAGCACTGTAATTTAATATTTTCAAAATTCATCAGTCTCTCCCCCCTCTAATTCCCCCCAGCAGTAACCACCAATGAATGGCAAGAATGAAATTATTTCAGGATTTTTCTCAATGCCGGAAGAAGTTAGAATATTATGCTCTCAACTGCCATACAAGAAAACTGCAGAATGGGACTGGTCATTCCATTCTTAGTTTCACAGACAGAAGATATACAGGCTGTGCCAGTCTGCTTGCCCTTTAGCAGCTGAAGAAAATCATTACATCTTTGCACACTTCACACATATGTCCTGACCCTATATTTAATAAGCCCCCTCCCTTGTACCCACAAAGAATACGTAGTGGGATTTTTGTTCACGGAACTGAGACTCATATAACCAGATGTGTTCTCCCAGCAACCAAAGTCAGTTTCATCATGTAAGTCAAAGATCTGCTTTTATGAAAATTTTTGAATGACTAATATGGCTAAGCAGGAAAAAGATAATTTTTAAAGAAATCACAAAGTTCATTGCTCTTTAGTGGAAAATCTGGATTGTTGCTGTATTTGCTGCAGAGATTTTTAAAAAAGAAAATATAAGTTCTTTCTAAGGCAAATGGGGATCAGACCTATGATATTTTTGTATCTATGAAATATAAAGATTTTAAAATCTCTACATTGGAATTTTATCATCTCAGTTACTCGGTTACAGTTACTGTAAAAACAAGGATGAGATTTGCATTATTAACTAATCTGCTTTTTTTCAGACTGAAACAAAACTGTTTCTTTTGGCACATTGTCGCCTTGGGTAATCTTAAACAAGGGAAAAGCATGAAAGTACGCTTACTGTTTTAATAGACCTGGTTTTGGTTTAACTTCAGGGCTCTCATCTCTCTGCTGGCTTTTCAACATGCTCTTCACTCTGTTCCAAATCAAAGCTCCTCTGGACAGTTGTGTGTGTTGTCTACCGTTAGACAGGTTGTTTTTCGTTGTAACAAACAGTAAAGCAGTCACACTGTAGTGAAGACTTGGGATTTCGCTGTCATAGCTAGGGGACCTCAGTTAGTTCGTATTATGTCTGTGAAGTTTTACAGTCAATTAGGTTAACACGAGAACAGACACGTGCTACAGGTTTCATTACGGTATCAGAAATAACATGGTGAATAACAAATGCCATTTAATTACAGATACCAATGCAGAGAGTCACAGAAGGTTAAGTATGTTTCTAAAAATAAATACAATGAATTAACACTTGGATCTCTAAAATTAAATATCCAAAGCTTCGTATAAGTTCCTAAGTGAAAGACTACTCTTCTTAAAGCTGGCAAGCTGCTGTCTTTCACCACAGTAAAAAAGGTGTTCCGGAAGTTCAGACTGAGCCTAATGAATGCATTTTTGGTATTTGAGGCCTTTTTCCTTCTTCATCTTTCTGGGCTCCTTTCAGTTTTTACAAAAATTTATCCCATTTTCTTGATCTTACTCAGATATCTTTCTTCTGGATGCTGCTTCCAACTGCCCCTACCATAGCCCTATGATTAGGATTGAAATATAGCCGAGTTCTCAGAAAACAGCTGGCTGAGAAGGTAACAGCTTTGTGTGGCTAAAAAAATAAACAAATCAAAAGTAGCCATGAAAAATTTTTTGGTTAAAAATAGCAAACGAGGTCAACTTCCATTTAAGTTCAAAACCAATTAAAATGAATAGAAGATAGGAAGTTGCTGTTTTCCAGACATGTCTGTGTGACTTCATAGCCTATGACCCTTGGCTAATGAGACTCAGGTCAGGTCTGTAATACCAAATTTTGCTGGAACAGCTATGTTGATGAGGAGGGTGGTAAAGTGTGATGTGTGATTGACAGAACTGTGCTGGTGAAATCGCTAGTGTAAGCACAGTCACGCTGGCAAAACTACACTTCTGCTGATGCTTCCTTTTATTCTGAGGAGTGCGGAGGGGAGAGGGGGAAGGAGAGGCGTAGTATAAGGTCTAATGATTCTAGGCAAAGCACAGTTTTATTTGCATTAAGTGCATTCATATTAGGAAGGTTTTGCTGCTAAAATGTATAAATGATTAGAAGTGGCCAATCAATGGTAGTATGTCACACAGGCACTTCAAATACATATATTGGTGTTAGGATAGGATGAGTAGGTGTCATACAGAGTCTACATTTACAAAGGGGTCTCTGACACTTCCTTTTTAAATGACAGTATAACAAACAGAAAAAGGAAGAGTCACATTGTCACTGAAGGGGCATCGCAGAATTTTACATGGAACAAAACAACCCCTCACTTGACACCCAGAGATCACAGGAGTCTGTGATGTCTCTGACAGAGTTGCAATTTGAAAAGCTGAAATGTAATAGGAGTGGGAGAAAACCCCTCATGTTATTGATTGATATATCAGAATACCTCCTTAAAGAAATGATGCAATTAGGTTGTTTTCATCTGGGCACAAAGTACCCAAAGAAAAGAAGTGGCTCATTTAGAACCATCAGCTCTATTGGGTAATTACTTTAATTAGGTAGTTTTTGAAAACTGTACATTAGCTACATGACAGATCAGAATTGTTTTGGTCTATTGAGTAATTATTTAATTAGGCCACATTTTAAAAACTGTTTATCTCCCATATAATGGTTGGAAGCAGCTCCTTCTGGTTTATTTTGTAATTATTTAATGAGGCCAAATGTATCCATTGCAAAAAATCCTTTCCAAGCATAGTGCTACTCTGTGCTGCAGGGGGAAATAAAATTAAAAAAAAATTTCTAAGGTGTATTAATAGGAATTTACTACATGCAGGCAGCAAATGTCTTTCATTGGTAATGTCACAAGGATTGAAGCAAGGAGCACAGAAAGGTTACAGCCTTTGTAGAGAAATGCCAATGCAAAAGACTAAAAATGAGTAAGAAGGAAAAAGTTTGTCCCTTTTGTTAGACCATCTATGCAAAGGTAAAAATGGAAAGCAGCCAAGAGTCACCTTTTTTCTTCTGGCCAAGGGAAAATGAATCAGGGACACAAGATATTCTGGCAAGGTAAAGATGATTCAGAGTTCTTAATTAAACAGAGATAAAAGATCAAAGCAGAAGCATGGTCCAAGAAAACTTTGTTTCTTTGTAAAAAATCAGCCCAGATTAGAGGAGAATGATGATCCAACATCATTTTCAAACTAGGGAGATCTGCAAACTAGATATGATCCTGTCAACACTGAAGTCAGTGCCACAACTTCCACTTATTTGAATGAGAGAAAACCTGAATGTGTGCCATTTCAAAAATTAATGATATTTTGCAAGGAGCCTTCTAGCAAAATAGGCCTTATCGAAACAGTTATTCCCAAATATGCTTAAAATATATTTTTTTAAATGGTTTTGTTGGTAAATGCATGGATGAATGTGTATTTTGCTATGATATTTAATTATAATATTCTTAAAAGGACATTATAAATGAATGGAAAGATTCCTGAACTTTTGTACATGCAGGAGGCTTGTATAAGATTCTTGCCAACCAACCACAGATATGTGATTAAATTTACGAGTAATGGTTTTCATGGGGTGATGATGTTTCTATAAAAAAAGGAAAGACGGAAGGGATATAGCAACTGTGGACATGGGAGAAATAGAAGACAGCAGCAGCATCTACCCACTGCATCCCATTGTGAAAAATTATATTCTTCAGATGTCATTGAATGCTTTTCTGCTGGTTGATAAGGCAGAAAAAGTGAAGGTAGAATAGTTTCAAAGTAAAAGGGATGGAATGGCAGTAGTGACAGTGTTGCTGTAGCTGTCATGTCTAACTTTGCCTTACTGAAATAGCAACAGAGTTTCAAATAAAAAGATGAGACTCATTTCTGTAGCTGTAATATATAAGACCTTTGCCCTGAATCCATCCAGAATTATGGCAATTTATCAAATTACTACCCGCCAGTAGAACTGCAGGAACTGTCTGTGTGAACACTGTGAGCCTGTGTCTGGCGGGAGGGTTGAATGTGTTCAATGGAGATTTATATTATATCACATTATCCCAAAACCAGGAAGAGCTTGTGAACATTCATAGTAGTTCTGTGCTAACAGCAGCTGAGACACCCAAACACTGTCATGGGTCTGAGCCAGTAGGCTCCTGAATTACTTGGGAGAATTTACTTGGCTCCTGAGGATGGGTGAGTCACAGAGCTCAGGGGTAGAAGGCTTTTAAATCCATGAGGCATCATGAGTTTATCGCACTTGAACTCCCATAAACCACTGATTTTCATCCAGTTGGTCTGTATGGGGACCAATGAATTTTCTTTGTCTATATCCTACACAACGACTGAGGTCTCAAGGGAAAAAAAGGAAAAAAAAAAAAAAAGGAAATAAGCAAAAGCTCATGATGACCAAACCACTCCTAAACTGGATTTACTTGTAGTCTGTGTCACTCATATTAATTTTCCTCTCCATTCCACTCAGTGGCTACCTAAAAGGATCCAGTTAACAGCTTTAAAAACTCCCCAGGCCTCAGTTCCTGAAAGGGAAATGCTTCTGGATAGAAGTCAAAAAATTGCCTTTCTTGGCTTCATCCCAGGAGGTCCTTCTTTCCTTCAGACATTCCTTCTACTAGAGTCTCTGATTCTATCCAGACTATTGTCTCTTGCCAGAATCCCCTCTGAGCTTGCTGGAAAAAAACCCTATGTACAACTCTTCACTTGACTGTATTTTTCCTTCTTTTGGTCTCTGGGTGTTGGGGCACATTTCCCTTTCCAAGGAAAAATCTATTTAAGAGTCCAAGAGTAGGAAAGTTCAAGGATTTTCACTGTTTCCCTCACATCATTCTTTGTGTCAATGTGGAGAGGGAGGGAGGCAAGAATGGGGGAGGAAAAGGGCTGGATGATTGACCTTTGAGTGTTTAAAACACTTTGGTCCTTAAAATCTTGAGAATCCCTGAGGTCTGCTAGAGCCTTGGATTATTCTTTCCTACAGCTCTATACCTGTCTCACAGATCCTCAATTCATGGCTGTCTTGATGAGTGTCTCATGGCAGGACCCTCACTTTACCTAAGACATACTTTATTTAGTAGTGATGCTGACTTGGCTTAACAGTGCAATAAAATGGAAGGCTCCAGAAAGGGGAAATCCTCTTGTACAGCAAGTATCTTGTGCATCTTCCTAGGCTTTTGTTGCTCAAAGAAACAAGACTTTCTTCTTTCTTAAAGTCAGTGACTCAATGCTAAAAGGAGAGGAGAAACAGAAAATAAGCCTAACTAGGACCTCTTTAGTCAATGTAAGCTGAATCAACCTCAGGGCTCATCTTCCAAGCTCTTGGCTGCTTCTTATTCCTTGTGTCTCTGATATTAATGGGAGATAATCTCGGTGTGCCATAGTGAAATGCGCAGGGCTGGTGGTGTTATGCCCTCTTCAAAGCACTAAAGCAATGTATAACCTGTAAGCACAGGTTACACAATGTATAACCTGTAAAGCAATGTATAACCTGTAAGAAGCTCTAATGTGATTTCTCCATCATCTGGAATAAGAAATGACTTGTACATTTTTTATTTTTAGCTAAATTTTAGCTATTTTTAACCTCTCTAATAAAAGGCAGCAATATGAACTCTGTGGTGTTTTGCTTGGATTCGTCCTATTTTAAAATCACACAAGTGCAAAAATCTGTTTGAAAGTATTGTTGACTCTTTTAATACATGCAAATAACTCAGAACGCCTCTGTTTATTTGTATGCAAAATTTGGGAAGGGAAGGAAAATGTTTCTGGGCAGTTCTTAGCCAATCCTTTATATGTCAAGTTTCAAGTTTTGATGCCAAGTATATTTTTACAAGTCGATTGTAAACCTTTGGTTATTATTAATTCTATTGGATTACTAACATAAGCTGAACTATAGAACCAAAAATGTTCTGCAGGGGTTCTCAGTTGTGGCAAAACACAACAATATGCATGAAAATAGTTATGGATTTAAGGAGATCATGTCACATTCTGGCAAAAGTTGCCTAAATCATGCTTCAGGAAACCCTCCGAAGTTCCCATTTAGTGCTCTGAATTCTCTTTCCAGCACGCTTGAATGCCAGGGTATTTGTGCATGGATTAAATTTTATTGCCTCATTATACTTGACTGATTTATGTAGAGGCATTTGTGTAACGATGAGCGAACCTTTAAAGGTTTTAGGGGTTTGGTTTGCTGCAGGGAAAAATCCCACAGTTTTGATCTCACTATTGGTTTGGATTTCCTGAGAAAGGGCTTTCTCATCTCATTTTCCCCAGTATTCCTAGTAATAAACCTGACTAAAACAAAATGCTTGCGCGCAATCAAGATTTACAGGGATTCTCAGAAGCACTATGGTTGTCATTCTGGAATAGTGGCATTTCCTTAGCTCGTAAAAGGAAATTTTAGGGCAGTGACAGCTTGTTCCAATACGTTTGTAATGCTGTTTTTCTCTCTGAGGGGTGCGGTGGCATATTTTTAATACTAGAGAAGAAAAAAGAAAAAAGTCAGTTGATGAAAATAATCTCCATGTAGTCTCCATGTTGATCATGTGTTGCTGAGGAGTTACTGAGCAGCGGGAATGGCTGACGCCATTTTCCTTTGCACTGGGAGGCTGGACAATGGGCAGAGACTGAGGAAGCCCATGGCGGGCAGTGACACAGGGTGGGTGAAGGGGCACCTGTCAGGACACCCTGTGGCTCCCCATGAGCAGCAGTCGGGGGCTGCAGGGGGTACAGCAGTCAGGGTCCATCTCCGCCCCAGCCCTGGGCATTGGGCACCTCCCTGGGGACAGCAACAGGCTGGGATGTCGGCCCATGGGTGGGCCAACAGGGCAGGGCTGTGCCTGGTGTCCCAGCACCGGGACTGACAGCCCTCTTGGGCTATGGCCAGGGTGGGGGAGGCCCCCAGGAGCTGGGCGGGGACGGGGAGTCCCACCAGTGCCCTCAGCCCTGACAGCGTCTGCCAGCGGGAAACCTTGCTACCAGCACTGCCATGGCTTGCAAAGCTGAAAACTATGACTGAGTGCAACATAAATAATGTGTACCTCCATCAAAACCTGCAGGACAAATTCCCTAGAAAGTGGGTAGAAACAGCATGGACATCTTATCTCACTGGCTGGTTCCTGGATGTTGCCAAAGCATCCATTCCTCGGCCTGAACTCAGCTCCAGTGAACTCACACCGCACCACCAGCCTGTCATGGAGATCAGCTGGAGGCTAAGCGTGTGGTCCATCATCCCCAAGGGAGCAAGGAGATGAGGCAGGAGCTGGGTACAAACAGAGGCCTCTGGGAAACATCTTAGGCTGAATAGAAAGGTGTTTTTGGAGTGTTACTGTCTGTTGGCTTTAACAACCACTTGCTGCATGGGTTTTCTGGATCACTTTCTTGGACTTAACTGCCTATGTTTCATCCAACTTCCATTTCAGGCTCAAAGTAGGCGCTCTGGATCTCATCTTGCAGTCTTCTCTCCATAACCTATCTCCAAAAAAAGGCAGTGGCAATGAACAAAACCCACCAACCTGCTGGGCAAGAGGCACTCAATATGGTTTTTTTTTGAGTGCTTGGATTTTTTGAGCACAAAAGCTAACTTTTCTTTTGTGCTTTCTTAGATGTTGCCACTCAGCTAAAAGTGACAAAGTGGGTGCTGACTGAAAAAAAAAAAAAAATCAATCTCTGTTATGCCAAAATTTCATTATTTTGGGGCCTTAACTGAGAGAAGAAAAGTGTTCTATTTTTCTCCTGCCATTGTGTCATGTGTCATTTAAGGAAGCTTCTCCAAACAGCTCTTTTTTTGTAAAATGGAAATTGAAGACAGCAGAAAACCTTTCAAATGTTTTCCTGAAGCAATTATGTAAACATATGTGTTCTCTAGAAAATATGGTTAGTTTGGCTCTTTCTGTTTCTGCAGATTTGAAGATATCTAAATCGGATTTGCCCAGGCTAATTCCAGAGCTGGAACCGAGTGAATGGACAGTGCAGGTATGTGAAGTTCAAAAGCAACCCCACAGCATTTGTGTTGTCTCTTGATTACACAGTGCCCTGTGGATTTCAGACTTTCCCAATACAGAGTACAGGTCTCTATACTATACTCCTTTGAGCAGTGCAGATTTACCTTCAGGCTTAACACACCTCACAACTCATCCCACATCACTGGAGAGGTGGAAATCTTAAATTTAAAGACTACATTTAAAGAAAAAGGGAATCTGATCCTCTGTTTAGAGAAAAGTGTGTTTACTTCTGCGTGAAAGATGCAATTCTTGCCATAGAATGCCATCAGTTACAAATAGTCACTTGGGTTATTTGTGATATGAAATATATAAAGAAAATGATAATGCTCAGTATCATGCCATAAATTTTTATACTCTAAATGCCTTTCTTTCAGATGGTGGTCCAGCTTAGAATGTGCAAAATGGTTTGATTTTGTATACTTCATGATTTGTTTTGTATTTAAACTTTATTTCCATGTTAGTTGTGCATGCAGCTGTATCACCTGCTGTCCAAAATTTAAGAAGAAAAATTCCAACCCTGTTATACTGGAGATTATTTTTTCTTTTTTTTTTTCTTTTTTCTTCTTTTTATTTTGTCTCTGCAGCTATGGCTTTCTGTCAGTTTGGAGTGTTAAGACCATATTAGCAGACCAATACTTCACTTAATCCTACTCTTTTGTAGGAGCAGTGTGGTTTTTGAGCAGCTCACTATTCCTGTAAAGTCTCAAGCTTAAAAAAAATAACAACTCCACCACCAATAATATTTGTTATGATTTGCAAAGGATGTTGATTTTTGCATAGATTAACCCAGGGTGTTTTGGTACATGCTTTTGATGCCTGATATACAAAGGCTATACTGAGATTCTTTGTTTGATTTTAAGATAGAGTCACCTTTATTGCTTGCTTGGATATTCATAATTTCAAAATAAGTGAAGGGCCTGAGGAAATTTCTGGGTTCTTCTTTTTCACAAAGGGGTTGTAGAGGCAAAATGAAGGATATAGAGGAAAAAAAAAAAAAGTTTTTTTCCCTCTGGTTCACACAGGTTTAGCTGAAGGCTTTAATTTTTCCTAAAACATTTAAGCTATGGTATGTTTTAAGTCTGGGCTCAGACTTTACATTTAGCTTTCTCTTATCAGACCCATCCAAGGTCAACTCCTAGCTTATAAAGATGGAGTCATGTGCTTGTATAACTTGTGCAGCTGCCTCCAAGGTTGGGCTTTGTTGGTGTGTTTTAGATTCTGTGTCCCTTTGGGTGAGAAGATAGGGCCAACACCTTGGTACTATAGTTTCTCTGAATATGGCTGCAAACTCAAATAATTGATCATTCTCTTTCAGAAAAGAAATGCAGGAGGAATGTAAATAAAACTAAAGAATATTCATTCATAAATGGTGGGGAATCCTTGCCAGAAAGTTTATTGT
Organism: Charadrius vociferus; assembly: GCF_000708025.1. Classification (NCBI taxonomy): domain Eukaryota; kingdom Metazoa; phylum Chordata; class Aves; order Charadriiformes; family Charadriidae; genus Charadrius; species Charadrius vociferus. Next base: position 1,720,667 of record NW_009646945.1, read on the forward strand.
GGTAAGAAAATAGATGCATGTCTATTCTTTTGTGTACGTGCAACATTTTCAACAAATTCATGGTATATTTGGAAGTACTCAAGATGCAGTCACTAAGCTTTTCTCTTCAGAATCTTATGTAAGTTCATTTATTAGTCTTTTCCGTACGAAATGGGACATTACTTCCCTCTAGGGAACAGACTCTTTAATGTTAACCTTAATAAAACGATTACTGAATTGTTTGCAATACAAATTAAAAATTCGTATAAATTGTCAGTTCTCTAGTGGATTTCTTTACTGTAGTGAAATATACGGTATCCGTGATGATATACTTATCATTCTCAATATAAATGTCCAACCTTTTGCTGAATAAATCTGCCCAATTTGTTAGAGGTAAGTCTGCTAAAAGGTGGGCAAAATATGCTAAATACCATATAAAACTACCAAAGAAGAATTTTCATGGAATAATTCTGCTCATATAATTTTGACATTCACAAAGTTTAACTGATGAGACCAAAAACCAGGCAGGACCTTTGAATTTTTATTCTGACCGCCGGCATACAATTTTGCCTAGTTACCCCTGACTGGAAACAGTAGATGTGTGTTTAATTGCACTTATTTTCCTGTAACATTTTGTTTTGAAAATATAAAGAGACAGAATATGTCAATTCCATTGAGATTTTATTCTGATCATGAATCATCCTCCTTCTTAAAAATCTGCCCCTTCTATTGTTTTGAATAGGGTTGACTTTGCTTCCAGCCATTATTGTTTGCTATGCCTTAAATGATAGAGCCCATATTTTCCCTATTAATATCGGTCAGTCAGGTCACCTCTAAATCTTCTGTCTCAGTACTTAATCAGGTAGAGGCCTGTAATCCCTGAATTTTAAGGTGTTTTAGCTATAACTTGAGTAATTTTTGTGACTATTTTTTCTGCATCCATTCCAACTTTCAAAAAGTGTTTTGTTAAAACATAAGCACAAAAACTGCTATATTTCTCAGGAATCAAATTGCATCCAGTTTTTGCATTCACACTTAAAAATGCTACTGAAAAATTTGAAGTGTGTGTGGAAAACACCTTAAAGCAATCAACAATATTATAAGATGTTTCCTATCTTATTTCTGCTGAAATCACTGGAAACCATCATTATGAACCTTAGATCTGCTCTTTATTGGTATTGACTGCTTTTTTTTCCAAAAGAATACTTAGAGGTAACCCACTATGTATACTCAGATGCAGACCTTTTCATTATAAATTTTGGCCTTTGCAAGTTATCTGATAATTTGATCATCTTTTATGTTGCTTAATATGTATTTTCATGCTCTATTTTTGTCCCTTTTGTAGAAGGAATATCCAGAGGAAATCTCCCGGTCAGCTGGGAAATGCACACTTGGGAAGTACAGTCTGTTTATTAATATTACAGGGAGATATATATAAAAATTTTCAATGCGGCATTTAGCCTTTAAACTTTCTCTCTTCGTTGTTACTAATGTGATTTAAATCACAAGAAATTGCATTGTCTTCAACAAACAGCGACTGAAGTTGGACCAAACGTAACTTAATAAGGGTGAAGCTTCTATTAGTGCAAGAAGAGGACTACATGTGTTCATACTTGCTTGCAGCTTTCTTGTATTGTGTGTTGCAGAGGAGTTTGCAGGGTTCATTTTGCACAGAGGTACAGAATTCTTGCCAAAACAGTCACTTATACAGACCCATTTGTCATTCAGGTATCATGGACCTGCTACGTATCGTGTTGGGACAGCAGTTGCACCAGACCCTGAGAATATGAAGAGGAGGCCATCTGGAGATCTGGATAATGTTTCATTGTGCAGCTGAAAATTTGCATTCATCATTTAAAGGCTGTGAAGATCTCAGAGAGGTTGCTTGGCTGAAGTCAATCAGTTCCTTAGAAAGAAGAAATATCCAAGTTCCCTGGAGTACATTCGGCATAAATTGGTGCCAGATTTGATACTGTGAAATCAAAACAGCCATACCAGTTTTACCAAGACATGCATCTACTTTCTGATCCCTTCATGCCTACTGATTTACTGAGCTATTCTGTATGTCTGTATGTGCAGTTGAAAGTCTTTTTAAATACCATTAAATACCATCATGCATTTAAAGACAGAATTGCAGTCAGATCCTGAAGATTTTTTACATGAAACCATAGTATGCAACCTACCAGTTTTTGGCTTTGACAACCATGCACTCTTTCTTTGACTCATGCAAAATATTTCACTTTATGTTTACAAAATAATCTTTTATTTGTTTCTTTTCCTCTTTCTCCTGCCAGTGGTATTTTTTTACCTCTGAGTCTCCTTGTTATATTTACTTTAGGATGCAGTTGATTTTCCCAGAATAATGAAGATGCAGTCTTCTGTCAGGCTTTCACTTCATCTACCTGTAATAGGAGGGTTTAATTTACTACTTTCAGTGTTTTATATGGAGAAAATCATACCTCCTGCTGAGATGCTGTCCAGCTGCTTCCAAGGTATTGTGACTAATGGAACTGGAGAGTGGTGTTTGTCATATACCAACGATTTCAAGGGGCATCAAGAGCTCTGCAATGTGAGCAGAGATAAACTTTGTATAAAAAAGACAAGTCTTTCAGCACGTAATATTGGTTTCCCTAAATGTTCAATATTGATCTCTTTTCTCCTAGTTCTGTTGTCTTGCTGAATTCCCACGTATTAATCAGAGTGACAGTGTGTGTAGAATTTCTGCTAGGAGAGTCTACAGCAGACAAGCATCTTCCAGCTTAAGGGGAATGCTCAATAGCCTTCATCGATGAGCTCTAATTCTACTTTATTCCATTCTCATAGTGGAAAATATACATCATAAGTATGTTGATGCCTTAGTATTTTGCTAAGACATTACTTGATTCAAAATTGATGAATAATAATATAAATCCACTCCTTGCTGGCTTGAATTTGTATATTTTCATTGAATCGAGCAGTTCCATTGGCAGCAGTGAACATGCATTCTTCCTGCATTTTTTTATTAATGATTTTGTAAATCATACATGGGTTTCAGTTCAATGAAAAATATGCAGGAGAGAGAAACACTTGGTATCCTGTGGTAAATCACCTTATTGAACTATAATTTGCATGCTCTTTAGCAGTATGCGTGGTGTCAGCCTTCACAGGGTTTGTGCAGCCATCTGAGAGCGAAAATGCAGCTTTCTTCCTCCTGGGGCAGCGTCATTGGTATGCTGTAGCTGACAGCTAAGCTGCAGATTGTGCTCAGAACGATCTCACTAAACACCTGAAGCATCTACCCTTTCCATCAATGGATTTAAAACAAACGAGAAGAACTGTTGACAAAGCTTATTGCAAATATGTTACAGAGATGAGAGCAAGAGCTAGCGCTGCTGGAAGAGGGAGAAATCATCAGATTTGTCTAAAATATTACCTGCCTCTACTACAGTTGTGTTCAAACACTTCACGGTCTTTAACATTATTTACCCTCACAAAACTCTGTAGTGGCAGCTGTGCCTTTATCTCTGCTTTACACGGGAGGAAGTTAGAGTACAGCTAAACACCTTGCCTAAAGTCATGCAGGAAGTATATAGCGACTGGGGAAGTTAAATGCTAGATTAGTTCCCCGTTCATTAGACCTTTCTTCCTCATTAAATAATCTTTGTTTTTGTAGATGAAAATGAAGGAGTTGTTAACTGTGAAATGTAGAGTAGAACATAAACTCTAATGCTTTTGCATGACCAGTGATAACATAGTAATTGCTTAATGCGGGCTGGAAAATAGCAGGAATTATAGCAAGATTTTTTTTGGAAATGCACATAGGCAGCAAAAAAAATTGAAAGTATTTGTGTGTAAATAAGTCACAATAGTATTGCCCACAACTGACGGAAAACAGACTTGAGGTGGAACAGCAAACCAGTACAAGTCAGTAGATTTGAAATGAGAGCAGGTAATGGAAAGCCTTTGCTGTTGGTTCACACACTGTGCTATCACAGAAGTCAGCCAGAGATGAAGTGCAGTCATTGAGTCATGTGTGTGAAGAAATAAAATATGTGATGTGGATGGTGGAAGACATTTAGGTATTTACAATTTGTTATTGCATACCAGAGCAACTGCGAGATAGTAAGATTAAGATTAACCACTTACCAGATAATATCATATCAAGCATCTTTACTGCGGTTGCACATCTTAATGGTTATCTCAGAATTCAGGGAACTATCCAGGAGCCTTTTTTTTTTCACAAAATGTCTTCTTTCCTCCATTGTAGGATGATTCAGAGAGAGAGAAGGGTGGAGGGCTCTGGTTATAGGCTTGCCACAAGGCATCCTAGTGAAAGATTAGTGAGCCAAGCTGGATCGAACTAGAATAGTTTTGTATAATCTTATACAAAGAAACTTGTGGGATCCTATAGAACAAAATACTCTAAGTTGTGTAGAAAAGCCATGTGATTTCCATTAAATACAGCCATCTGATTTTTCTCAGGTTGCTATTAATGGCCCCATCTATCACAATCAAGGGTGATATACAGTTCATAATCATTTCACTTAATTTCTGCGTGGAGACAGTTTGTTACAGTTGAGTGTTGCTGGAGGGTACACTAGATGGCATTCTTGATAACTGTGCATTTCTATATACACTTGCTGATGCTCAAATATGGTCTAGGGATTCCTGGAATAATTTCAGCAAGCGTGCTAAATTCCCCATCTGTGAAAGTTGCTTCAATGCTACACATATAGTTGTGGCTGTATATCACTTTCCTAGATACAGGCGAGTGGATGACTGGTGTTTAAGCTTTGACAGCTCGTTAACTAGTCGTCATCGAATTGCTAGGTTACCTGTTCGGAGATAGTAGTCTCTTCAGTGTAAATCAGGCTGCCTCTGCTGACTTCAAAGGGAGTAGGCTTCTTTATGGTAGCTTTGGATCTGGCCCACTGCCTTTAAACCTGTACCCCTTGAAAGGTGTCCTGTGAAGAAGCCTGGGGCAGACAATTACGATGACCTTCTTCATGATCTTATTGTAACATTCATCCTCTTTTCTCTTGTAATATTTGGCACCACCAAGTTGCATTTAATGTTAGATAAAAAACAGCTTGGGGCAAAGCTGTTTCTGTTTACATTTTAAACTGCAGAGCATTCTTTGGGGATCTGTAAAAATACAAGCCAACAGGGCTGATGTCCATCTCTTCTGTGGCTCTTATCTGCACTCTATAAATGAACACAGTATTTAGAGTTCTTACTGGAGATAAATCTATTGTATTTACGTTTTTGTTAGCAATCCAGGAAACTTCAAACATAAGATTTGTTATAAATAAATATTTATGAATTAGATATAATATTTCTATCTGACACATATGTAGCTGTGGGAGGATTTTATGCTGTATTAATATAAAAGAATGAAGTGTGATCAAAATGTCTGTGTTAGTTTGATTCAAAACGTCTAAGGAGGAAGTAATCTGTCAGTCAAGAGTTATTACTCGCTAGAGGGATATTTATCAATCATTCTAACTGAAAAAAAAATCAAAGAGCAGACTCAACCTAAATATTCATCATTACTCTGACTTTTGAGGTTTCAGATATGATTGCCTGGTCAGTGACTGTTTTTTTTTTTAATAAACCTCTACCAGGCACAAGAAAAGACTGTTGATGAAAGAAGCTTCTGTGTCTGTTCTTTATAGTCATCAGACTGTGATCATCAAGCATGATCTGAAGTTTTGAATCACTGAGCTGAAAGAGATCTTAAAACTTCATCTAATGCATCTGCGTGCTCTAAGACAGGATGTAGTGTTTTTAATCTGTGTCAAATAACTTCTGACCATCATTTTGCGGTCACTGTTTGCATAGCATTTTGAACATATGTTAAGACTAACTAAACAAACAATCCAATCCAGCCAGATCTGTCAATATTAAGTATGTTGAACATTAACTTAAATATTCAGCTGAGCAAAACGGTAAAGGAATGCAGAGCATAGCAGTAGTACTTGCTTTTCATTAAAGCAGTTGCTTTATATGCTATAAAACTATTTTGGTGTATACTGTATACAATCCTTTAAATTTATGTTCCTCCTAAGCTCACCAAGTGTGTTGTTTGGCTATCCCTGTTATTAATTTTCCATTTACACCTATTTAAACCCAGGGTTAAAGTGGGGTCAGTCACACTGTCACGCATAACTAGTTCAGCCAAGCAGCTTGGAGAGCACCAAAAATTAGAGCCATTAATTGGCAAATAACGTAACCTAGAGTTTTATTTGTGTAACTGTGTCATGTTTTGTCTTTTGATACACTGGGCTGAACCTCTCCCTGTGTTCATTTTGCCTGTGGATTTTAGACTCTGGAGTAAGTTGGAGGGAAAAACAGCAGGAAAACTTAGAGGAAACTGCCCAAATTCTTTTAGTGTCATCGCACACTGAGTGACCTGTTTCACCAGAAAATGATTTATCCAGCAAATTTAGCTGTTTTTGAAATACATACAAATATGCTCTGATGTGTTCCAGTATGCTCAGCATTTGAAAATACTCATCAAATGACATACTTCAGTCAAAGGTTGACTGTGAGTTGTTCATGAGGTGCCTGTGGGCACTTTGTCTGTGTGTCATGCTCAGCACAACCCTGTTCCAGTAACAAGCAGCAGATACTAACCTAAAAGATTGACTATTGTTTTGAGTTTTTTACTATCTATTTTGTTCTACTTGTTGAAGTATTTGGTCATCTCTTTCATATGTGACACTATTTCTGTGTCCTTGTTGGATAAATTCCCATGTCAACATCAGCTCACGAACTCTTCAACAAACACTGTACATACATATTTGCATGAGTCAACCCCTATTTACATGCTAAGCAAACAAAAAATTGCTGATATAAACACATTGGCAGATAAATAGAAGTGATAGTAAGTACCATCATACTGAATTTACTGGTTTTGTTCGGAATAAGCAAGTATTTTGTCTTGGCCTTTTCTAACTTTAATGCCATTTATTTAAAACTTTTTTCCTGTAATGTCTGCTTCAAAACAAAAAATCTGTACAGGTACAGTTACTTCATCTGCTAAAAGATCACACAGGCATTATATTGACCTAAAGGTGAATGTCAGGCTATTAACAAAGCCCTAACTAGGTGAGCTTTAATTGATTCCAGGTTTCATAATGAGATTTCACACAGTTCTGTACAGTGAGTAGCTGCATGGAGTTGAGTCACATCATTTTTAAAGAGCAGTTATCACAACTCTTCATTAGAATGCAATGTTCCTGTACAAGGAGACCTACCTCAGTGCTACCAAGAAATCATTGTGTGATTCTTATATTAAATATATTAAAAATATACAAGTATACATATGTGTGTATATGCACACATATGCATCTATACATGTATGTATATATATGTATGAGTGTATACAAAGATACATATGTATACATATACACATCAGTTTACATACGTAAATACATCAAGTTACAAACATGCACACTTCTGTCATATTTATGTATTATACAATTTTATAGCTATAGAAAAAATAAATGCAGCTTTTCCTTGAAGACAGAGAGTATTTTTTTAAACTATGGTGCAAAAGTAGTTTTAACTAGAAGTCCAAAGGAGGTCAGTTTTGGATTCCTTGCTGTGCCAAGAAAGGCTAATACATAATTATGCTATGCTTTTGGTGTCTCTTTAAAATAAAATCTCATTGGAACATACAAGGGTTCAAATAAATGTTACTTTACTTAGGCTCTCAGTGATTATAATAGTTTTCACAGTTCATTTGCTCTTGTTTTACTTCATACAGCTGTGCATGGGAATCTGGTCTGCAGGTCATTATACAATCTTGATGTTCCTAGCTGAATCATCTGCAGAGATTGATTGAAAACATATTTCACCTTTGATGTGTGGGTTTCTTTTTTTTTTCCCCTGCATTTGCCTTCATATTTAGTTCATTATGGTATTCCTGGAATGCTGACTCTTTTTGACATTCATACAGCCATGAGAACAGCAAAAGATCTAGTTTGCACTACTAGATGCAAATTCCATCTAATATCCTATACTTAAATAGATCTCAAAGCACTGTTTTAAACTGATAAATGCCAAGAAATATAAATGGAAAGCAACTTTGGATCATACTGACATGAAAAATACCATAGCACAAAGATTTAGGCATTGAATATTGACCTTAGCTTTGCAGTCTTTGGCTGTTCCTGGATGAAGTCAAAAGCTTAATATTAGGCTTTTATTGTATTCATTAGCAATCTTTCATACTGTACTGGAGCTGCATGTCAAGCAAAAACACATTAAAATGTGTGTTATATTACTAAGAGATGATGTAAATCTTTATTGAGTCTTTATCTCTTTTCACATTGAAGGCTGGTTAATCCCTTGCATTTTATTTTATGAAGGGATAGATAGACCACACAGGAGCCAGAGGGATGAGACTAAATCATATCATCTCTGACCAAGAAGTAATAGAAGCACCAAGCATGTGTGGTTCTGAGATACGCAGGGTATAGCTAGCAGATCTGGAGACTGCCCATGATCAAGCGTATCATCTTTTTGACCAGAAGTAATTTCTGTGTCTGACAATGCTGTATTAGCTATGCTTATTTGTCCCTATGTTGCATGATTAAGCATAAGGTGTATTTGTGAACTCTACATGGAAACATGTTTGTAAGAGTCTGTGTTATTATAGAAGATGGAAATTACAAGAGTATACTGAATTTCCATGTTCATACCTTCTATATAAATTATATCTTCTCGGATTTCCCACAATAAACATTGCCATCTTATATGATGATTGCTCTCATCGCAGAAACCAGGTTATAGTTAACGTTCTCTGAAAATGAGTGTTTAACCTGAAGTAGATACCAGCCACAGCCACTTCCATCCACTTTGTATATGGCATCTGGGCAGGGCACAGACTGAGTCTGAGGCTCTTTTCAGCTTTCAGGAATCTTTCAATGCCTCATTGCTTATCCTCAGGCAAATGAAATAACCGCAGAGCTTTGGGTAATATTGGCAGCTGGAGGAGGAAAGATAAATTCCACATGCTTGTTGAAGCTTGCTTTGTCACTTTGTAGAAAGGAATGCAGAATGCAGGGAGTTTTAAACAGAAAGCACAGCTGAGATAGCCACTCACTTAGTAGCCAAGTCACAAAGGATGTGTCATTCTCAGAGGAGTCACGATGACTTTCCTGGTTTCTTTCTGGCCCAAAGAACCTTAGTTATTTTCTGCATAGTTTTTTAGCTCTGACCACTGACTGAAGAAGGAAGAAATCCCTTTGGTGGAGGAAGGAATTAGCTTTCATCTCTCACTTCCTGGGGAAGCCACTATGTTTTAAATAAATGGTTAGTTCCCCTGTGTCCTTCTCCAAGAATCCAGTAGCTATGAAAATACTTCATGTTTTCTGGTGGTCTGATCTGGTCTATGTGTATAAGCTCTACCCTGATAATGCTTACCAGGTCAGGAAAACCCTGGGGGGACTTCAGTGATGAAACGCCTGCTTGACACCAGGCCTGGTCTTCAGTGTGAGCTTCACAGTGCACTGTTCAACCATGCCAAAACATAAGTGCTTCTGCAATTGTGCAGAAGTTAAGCTCTTTGGGAAGTTTAAGGTCACAAAAGGCAACAACGGTGAAGACTGGGTGACTTGATGCTTACATGGCAGCTGAACAGGGGCTTTGAGGAACACCATTTTAGATGTAGTTGCCAAAATATCACCCTTCTTTCAGATAGGTGCCTAAATCCTTTTCTTTTTGTTTATTTTGGGTTTGTATTCAACCTTTAATCCCAGGCCAGATAACATCTTGCCCCTGAGCAAGACTTGTGGGATCTTTTACTCAGCGAGGTGAGCTTAAGTATGAAATTGGCCTTTTAGTCACCTGTCAGTTCTCTGAACAGCTGTCTAGCTCTCAATATGTCAGCTTTGCAGCTGTTTAACCATGAGAACAGTGATTCAAAAAGAGGGGCTTTGGTTTTCTGAATACGTGCATAAGTAAAATCTGTGCATAAGCCAAAGGGTGTGTTCAATGCAAGCTCTCTATCAGTAGACCAATGTGATGATGAGTACAATGGTAAAGCAAGATACTCTGAGTCAGGTCCTATTTCTCACTGCAGGTAAAATCTTGTCCTTGTTGAAAACACATTGCTGTTGATTCAGAGAAGGCCAGATTTTCTTCTTGTGGTAATGTAGCATATAAGCATTTATCTAACACATGGAGCACTGCAGAATTTACCTACAAACTTGCAAGCTTCACTGAGGTTCAGATGAAGGAGTCTTTATAAGTAGGCAAAGTATCTCTTTTTTATCATAGAGATTATATTTTCATAGCAATACTATTATCTTATATGCTCATCACTAAAGAGCTTGATTTCTCCAAAAGCAGGAAATTATTCTGATAACAAAGAAGAGTACATTTATGCAAATAGTACCTACAAAACCACTTCCTTTGAAGAAACAACATAAATTATAGAGCAGAAGCTGTTTAGGCATCTTAGGTACTGGTAAAAGAATTAGACATGATCAGCACAGTAATACAATCATTTTTATCAGCTATTTTCTGTGAATTCAAGAGGTTTCATGTTTTGTCCCCTGGAGGAAACTACCTCCTTGTGGCTGAAGAGTATACTTCACAAGTGAAGGACCGGTTCGATTAGCTGGTGCATCTCAGTATTGCTAAAGAGACTCAAGTGGGGAACCTGCTGCTATCAGTGGTTGGAGGGTCTGATGATGCTAGACGAAAGTTGAAAATTCTCATGTGATTCAAATGATTCCCTTGCTTCAGAGATGGAGATACTTGACAGGAGAAAATGTGTGAGATGGAGTTAGGCACAGGCCTTTGCATATCAATATATTGACCTAGGTATTGGGAAGAATAGAAGGCACTGGTATAGAAAAGGTCTCTAGAGCTTTGCTTTTGCACATACATCAGCTTTCAGCATTTATAAAAGTGTAGCAGAGCAGACAGTGCACAATCTGGAGAAAAGGGTTTTCTGTCGCACCTGAAACCTGTTCAGATCACTTGTGGGAGATACAAAGCAGCATGTACAGCCACAATGGATACGTCTCTAGGAAATGGAAATACCTAGAGGAGGCTCAACCTTTATTTTCCTGACATAATAAAGATCTGATATTCTCACTGCATTAGGAGCGCAGGGTTTTTTTTCCGGTCCTTAATGTAAGCTTCCAACACACTGTGGGCAATGAAGTGCGGCCACGTTGAAATCCAGCAGCATATTCCAGAAAGCATAACAGCGAAGCATAGACAAATTAGAATAAATTGTTAACAACTCGCTGCAGGTGCCCCTACTTCGCTATGTGCAATAACTTGCCATTTCTGAGGTGACTTCAAAAGAGGTGGTTTTGTTTACAGCACTTCAAACAAGTATTTTGCTTTACGTTGAGTGTTTCCCGTTATGCTTAATATTCAAACAAGGAAATGGGCAATATCTTTGTACTTACAAAACTTCAACACTGTGGCTTTGGTTTGGTCTGAAATAGTACATCTTGAGAATTTTAGTTTGACTCATCAGTTCCTCACCCTTAAGGAGTTTATTTGTTTAACGGGAATATTTGGTAAGGACACCAGAAAATATCTAACTTGTTAAAACCCATAGATCCCTCTCTGGGACGCCCTTCCAATCTCCTGTCAGGGGGATTTCTGAGCCAGATTGCATCCACACAACTGAATTTAATAGCTACTGATATATTTAGCCTTCATGAATTTCTTGAATCCTATTTTGAACCAAAATATATGCATATATTGGGGGAGTCTGTAAGCTGCTTGTGGCAATGATTTCAAACAATTACGCTTTGAGTTGATCTATCAGATCTCAGTATAGCATAAAACTCTAAGTGTTTCATGTTTATTAGATGAGGTTTTACATGACCATATTGGAACCATGCTAGAATATTTTCTAAGACTGATAGTGGTTTAAGTATACAGGAAGCTATTGGAAAAAATGTAAAAACAATGGTATGACTTCTGCATGAAATGTCAAAGATTATAAAGAAGTGATTTTGAGATTTAATGCAACTTCAAGCCCTTTAGTCTATTTGTAATCAAGGACAGAATTTGTGTACATGTAACTCACCTTTGGCTTTTTACCACCTGCAATACCTTATACAAAGGCAGAAAGCTGTCATTTGGTGTGTTGCTCTCTGTCATGTAAACTTCCTTAAATTTGTTCACTTCCAGACTTTGCCAAATCTACAAGAATTACTTTACAAGTTCATTAGTAATAAAAAAATTGCTGAACTCTCGAAGTCTTACATAATCACTGGAAATAATTAATATTTCCAACTGTATTAATAGTAGTGTCTGCTTTAGAAAGACAATTAATGGCTTCTCTGAGCTAATAATGATTCTCAAAAAGATTAGTTCTGATGAACACTCTTCCTTCCCTTCCCCCAGCTTTCAAAATCGCATACAGCTTTTCGCCAAGAAGTCTTAAACACAAGTACAATGCACAGTTTCATCATCAACCTGTATTCCCTATCATGAGGTTATATCAGTTGTGGGAAGATACACAGATGGAGCACTAGAAAAAGTAGGGTAGAGCGTAGTTTTCATCTGATAACAGTGGCCTTCATCTGATTTCTGAGATTTGTAATCATAGAACCATAGAATCATAGAATTGTTGAGGTTGGAACGGACCTTTAAGATCATCAAGTCCAACCATTAACCTAACCTGACAAAACCACTTCTAAATGATGTCCCCAAGTACCATGTGTACCCTTTTTTTAAACACCTCCAGGGATGGTGAATCCACCACCTCCCTGGGCAGCCTATTCCAATGTTTAATAACCCTTTCAGTGAAAATGTATTTCCTAATATCCAATCTAAACCTCACCTGGCATAACTTGAACCCATTTCCTCTCGTCCTATCACTTGTCACTAGGGAGAAGAGGTCAGCCCCACATCTCTACAATCTCCTTTCAGGTAGTTGTAGAGAGCAATAAGGTCTCCCCTCAGCCTGTTCTTCTTCAGGCTAAATAACTCCAGTTCCCTCAGTCGTTCGTTGCCCTTCTCTGGACACACTCCAACGCCTCAGTGTCCTTCTTGTAGTGAGTGGCCCAAAACTGAACACAGAACTTCCGGTGGGGTCTCACCAGTGCCGAGTACAGGGGGATGATCACTTCCCTAGTCCTGCTGGCCACACTGTTCCTTCTTTGCCACCTGGGCCCACTGCTGGCTCATATTCAGCTGGCTGTCCACCAACACTCCAGGTCCTTTTCTGCTGGGCAGCTTTCCAGCCACTCTTCCCCCAGCATATAGCACTGCATGGGGTTGTTATGACCCAAGTGCAGGACCCGGCACTTGGCCTTGTTGAACCTCATACTATTGGCCTCAGCTCATCAGTCCAGCCTGTCCAGATCCCTCTGTAGGGCCATCCTACCCTCAAGCAGATCAACACTTCTGCCTAGCTTTGTGTCATCTGTGAACTTATTAAGGGTGCATTCGATCCCCTCGTCCAGGTCATTGATAAAGATATTAACAGGCCCAAACACCGAGCCATGGGGAACACCACTTGTGACCAGACACCAACTGGATTTGAATGGATTCTGCATTTACACGTATGAAAACAAACAAACTACTCTATTTTACTGACTTGAAGAGAGTTTTAATACATAATTATTTCATCAGTGTATTTCTACAGCTACCAAAAAGGCATATTCTGTATTCCTTAAATGAGAGCAAGACTAGAGTGTTAAAAAACCCCAACTTTTTCAACAAAGGATGTTTAAAGTGACACTTGTGGAATGGTTAGGTGGGGTGTAATCATTCAGTTTTGAAAGCCACATTTCAAGACAGCCAAATAGTTAGTCTCTCATTAGTTTTAGACCTCACAATGTAAACAGTAAATTTTCACTCCATTTAACAATAATCTTTCAGTAATCATAACGTTATCAAGATTTTTAAGAAACAGGCTATTAATTTTTTCCTCTGAAACTTTTAATGAAAGTTGTATATTATAGGGCAGGTTTCAGAGTAGATACAGATTCAGCAGAAAAATTACAGGACCATTTGATTTGTCTTATTTCCTTAGGGATATTTCTCATAAAAATCACATCCCTGTCAGAGATGGACAGTCCAGGGAAGAACGATTTAACAAAAAGTAGACATCAAGGAACAGAAACGTTCTGCCACATGATTGTTACACTAAATACTCTGACCAATGCCTGCAGTTGGTTGCTTTAATAATATTTTTTTAAAGGAAACATTAGAAAATTTGATTTCTATTTGTCAAGAGTGGCTATGGTCAATTCTGTGAACATCAATAAATAATCTTTTGTTCTTTTATTATACAGCAATAATGTATTACCCTCGTTCATTAAAAAAATAAATAAAACCAACTGGGGGCTGGGGGAAGAACTCTTGCAGTCTTTGCTTTTTTTGGTGTAATATGATCTAGTTGAGAAAGGTATAAATTATGGGATGTAGAAAACATGGCATCCCGTTCCATCCAGAAATGCAGAAACTACCTCTTTTTTATGTCTGTTTGTCATTATTAACTTGATGAGAGAGAACATCCAAATTAGGCAACTCACGAACCAATTTTTTTTTGGTGTAAATCTTGATAAACTGACCGGAATCAGAGACCTTGTTGGTTTGAGTACCAAATGGTCATTTGTAGAGCAGCAGATATTGAACTGAACTGGTTTGAAAATTAACTTTATTTCTGACATTGCAGTTCAAATTTATGTCATGTTTTCTTATCAGTTAGAATGAGAACTGATCCATAACATAGTTTTATTTCAAGTTATTAAGTAAGGCAAAGCTGAACTTGCATTTTGTTGATGAGATGCATAGGATTCAATGTGTGAGGAAGACTTAATTGCATTTTAATGATCAAAGGGAAATAATTTTCAGATGAAAAAGGGAAACAATCCTCAGAAATGCTTCTCCAAAGGGATATATCCTGTGCACGACGCAAATGTTTTCTCTTGTAACAATAAATTTTCTTTTTGTTTTTGACTAGGGTTCCTGGATGTTAGATGCAGCTGTAGGATATTTAAAGGAGAATCAATAAAGAGCAAGAAATTCAAAGTAATATGCCTACAATTACCTGCTCTTAGTGCTATAGTGCTTTTGTAACGTTAAAAATGTTATTAATACATAGGATAAAATCATTTTTGAAATAAACAATGTATTCTTTATAGTTAAACTGTGCCACAGATAAGTTACTGCTTGTGAATGGCATTTAAAGATAAAGAGACTGTGTTAGTCTGTGTCTTTATGCTAACTGAACGCAGAGGTGAAAAGCATTTCTCTGAATGAGAAGAAGTGAACATTGAACTTGTTAATGTTTGGACTTCTCTGTGTTCTTCCAGGTTTCCAGAGCAATGCTAAGGTGCAGGATAATGTGTAACACTTCCCCGTAAGCCAGTAAGCAATTTAGAAGGAAAGAATATGTGGAAATGTGAATGACCACCTGCACAAAAGGTCTATTTGGAGGTTTAAAATAGATTTCCTTGACAATAGTTAGTGGGGATAATGTCTCTTCTTTTAAAAACGCAATGTTGCAAACTACTGGTTTGATGGCTTTTTAACCATAAATACCAAAATTCTGAATCTTAATCTGTTCCTTTATATGAAAACAGCATTTTCATGTAAGACCTGATTAAAGTCAGTGGACAAAAGTAAATATAAAACATAAGTTTTTTCGTGTGGTACTACCACTACCCATGTCTGAGGCTTAATAAATTGTTTTACAAAGACACCCAAAGTACGTTCTTTTGCAACCAGAATTTTATTATAAATTAGAGTAAACTGAGTTCTTCATCTTCTTTAGGGCGTCTCTGGACTCAAGATGTTCATTGGACTGTAAAGAATGGATACTTCAAGAAGAAATGATTGTTTAAGAGGAAATACAATATTATTAAAAAGATTAAATTGGGCCTGTCTGTGAACATAAGGTTCCGTATAACTCTTCTGCCAAAATGACTATCAACAGATAGTTAGCTAGTCATTATAGCCAGTCATTCACTTTCTATCAAGAAAAATCACAGGATTCTAATTTAAACTCTTTTGTAAAAAAAAAAAACATTAATCCACAGTCAAATTAAAAATCCAAAAAGACAAATGGACCAAATGACTGTCTTAATGCATTTATAAAACGGTAGATGCTCAATTTCAGGAAACATTTACACTCCTGATATTTAAAGTATACGGCTTTTCTCAAGGAATTTAACTGGAATCAAGCTGATAAACTTTGCCTAACAGTTGAAAATGTAAGTCGTTGTTTCTGCTTCAGTAAGTTTTTTTTCAATTCTTATTTCTCCTGTATGTTAAAGTGCACTGGCTTTCAGCTTTACAATTGTTCTTTGTTCCTGTGCAGTTCTCAGCATGCAAAATGTTTAAAAGCTAGGGATAAATGAATCTTTTCAGATCCCACTATTTTAAAGCTAATAAAATATTAAAAAGTAATATAAGGATATGCATAGCAAACAATAGTAAGAACTGAGTTGAGATGATCAAGCATTTCATTTTTCTCATGGTGCATTGTGTTAGTCTGTATTTTAATATAACAATGACATAATAGAAGAAAATAGGTCAAAATGACTCTGTGCAGTTTCTTTATGGATATATTTAGTTCATATAGTCTTAGACCAAAATGCTAAAAAGAGAAATGTTAGTACCACAGCTGCTATTTCACAAACTTTCAGTTTTCCCAGTAACTGAAAAAGAAGCACATGAAAAGTTGTCAGATTATTTAGCAATCCAAATTCCTAATAAGGATGTGAAACAATTATAATTTGTGGCTGCTTCAGAAGATTGCAAGAAAAAGTATTGATAGCGATATATTATGAAAAATGGGATAGATAACAAGGTTGAAGGTGGCATTATGGCTGCAGGGTCTTTTGTGTGCTTTGGAAAGACTCTTAAAAGGTTATTGGTAGAAAGGAGAAACCAGAGAGCTAATGTTCATCTTGTCTCTGCAGCTAATCTTTTTCTTCTGCATTCTGAAAAACGCCTCACAGGCAAAACATCACCTCTAACCTTGTTTTCTGTTCTGTGTATTTTATTAACCTTTCTTTTCTAAGTCTAGTTTTCACTCGAGTGCAGCCCCGGTAGCAATCTAGGTTGACTGATTATTATTTTTTTACAATGAGTAAGGTGTTACCATGATATTATTTCAGCAAAAAGGCCATGCTTAGTTGCCATGGCAGTTAAACAATAATAACTATAGTCTTTCCTTGTCTATCAGAGTTGTCAATGCAGCTCATCCTTCCTAATACCAAATTTGGCATTATTTTTTTTAGTCAGTATTGCTTCATTCAGGTAATGCAGCTGAGCTTGTTCTGAAGTAGGAAACAAGAAGTTGTGGGCCAATTAGTAGCTGGATAGGAGACTAGGCATCCATGGAACAAGTCAAAGTTAGTCAAGTACTAGACTCGAAGAACTAAATTTCTTTGTTACAGCTGAGATGACAGAAAATAGGAGGGAAGCTCCATCTTACAGTGACCTTTTGGAGGTGCAGACATCATTTCTTGTCAGAACTGTACATCACCATCAATATCCTTGGGTTTCCAATCTTTCGACACTTCTGGAACTGATTCTGGCCACAGCCAATTATTTGAGTTATCTGTGAAAAAAGCAAGACTAAAGCACCACCCATGCAGACATCTGACTGGTTTCCTCTTTGAAGGTTACTTAGTAAGAGGACATGATTTTCACTGAAATAAATTAACTTTTGTATCCTTGGGGTTTCCTTAGGTTATGGGTGTTAGGAATTTGGGAGAGCTTCCCAGTTCCTGTCTGGGATGTATAGTAATGTCTGGATAGCATAGCAACTTATGGCACAGAGAAATGCAGTCCCGCTTCCTCCTCTGTAGCTTCTGTGCAAGGGAAACCATGTTCATAGGTCAAATGGGGCTATGGTTCACTCAAGTAGGGAGCAGAGCTCTGGGAAGCTCCAGAGCATGGACCAGAAAGCAAGTCTAGACACAACCTCAGTGTAATACTACCAGGTGGTGTATTCTCAGCAGCCATTTCTCAGACCTTGATTACAAAATGAATGTGGTCTGTGCGCATCTTTTCTCTTCACCATTTCACTTTGTGGAACTGCACCAGGTTAAAGAAATGTTCTGATCAATGAAACATCTCTGGACAAGAAAAAACAGCTCACTTCACTTATTAGACCATCTGACAGACGGTAACTTCTGGTGTTCTCTTTGACAATAAAATGCTCCTTTATGCAGTATATTTAGTAAATAGAAACAGTCTCCCAAGTTGTAGAGCATTTTTTTTTCTATTGAGCATTGGCATCAAACTCTTAGGTTGGAATACTCTGGTAACACACAGTTCAGGAACTCTACAGCTGAGACACAAAATGTATTATTATATTGGCCATTTCCTTTCATATGTAGAATGCTATACGTGACTGGCACTATTAGAAGGCTATTTGGATAATCGGTTTACCGGTTATAGGTAACTTGTTTCACAAATGATAACATTTCAATAACTTTTTTCCTACCAGTGTATATCAAAACTGTTCACCTCCTGAGCTAACATGCTGGCATTCAAGTGATTTGGCATTCATTTACTGAGGGGACAGAAGAATAAAAAGCTGGGGGATGAAAGAAAATTGATCCACAAGTGAATCGAAACTTTTCTTCTATCAGTATTGAATTGATTTAATTATTTCCTAGCCCAGATCACCAGAACTTTCCATTTCTATATCTCTTTCCTGGGGCTAGCTCCTTACAGGGTACTAAGATTTGTGCTGGGCCATCTCCTCTTTTGATACCCTATATGGACTTGTGAAGCCCTCTTGCCCCCAAATTCTGTTGACAAGTTCTCATCAATGTTGAAGCATGTTTAGGCTACAAGGGATATATGAAGAAGCAGTCACAAAAAGTTTCTTTAATTTTTATTCTGACACTTTCTTCTTCAGGTTACTGGACATTACTTCCATCCTTTGTTGTATGCTTTGCCTAAGAGTTTCCATGATCAATTTTTTTTCTTCTCTGTCTCTCCATTGATGCCCCTTTTACTTTCTTATATCATCTTTTATTTTCCTTATGTCCATCTAACAATACATCCCTTGTTTAATTCACCTCTATTGTTGTTTTTTTCCAGTCCTGGACCTGACACGATGTTGTCCAGCCATTACTACCCACTCACTCCCCCTGCAATTTTCTGGCCTTATATCTTTATACCTCAGGCTTTTCAAGAGGGACTATCTGCTGGCTTCTGGTGAGTCATCAGAACATTGCACTGTAGCCTTGATCTCTGTTGATCTTTGAGTGCTTCTGTGATAACAATCAGAAAAAAATTATGGACCATTTCTATTAACTGTAACCAAAATGAAAGAACTTGGCGAGCACCCTGTCTAAGCAACTCGAAATGCAGGGAAAGAGAGGGAACACTGCCTCCATTGTTAAAAAGAGTGAACATCCTGAAAAGGTGGGCCACCAGCAGTGCTCGTCCCAGAAGACAAGAAAATGGAGAGAGAGAGAATGTTTTCCTGAATTCCAAGGAGCCGTTATATCAGATTCCCCTTCATCCAGGCAAGGGATTCACATTCAAGATAAACTAACAAAAGAGATTTTATTTAATAACAGGCAAGTTGTAACCGGGTCAGACATACAACAAGAGAGCTGTCACAGCTGCTGGCTTTTCAGTCTAAACAAAAACAAATTAACTTCTCAGTGCTTATAAAGAGAAGGTGCTTCAGCATAATATTTGTAAGGCTGCCTTTTCTTGACCACTGAAAGATGCAGTCACACTACTTATGGAAAAGATCTTCAATACCTGATGACAGGCAAATTTTAATTCTGAGCTAACTTAATTCCTTGTTTTAACAATGTCTTCCTTACAAGAATGAAACCAGCATTATTTTTTTTATTATTATTATTTATCCCTTACACTCAAGAAAAAGCAAGCTAAAAGAGGGGAAAAAAAGCAAATTGTGCATTAAAAAAAAAATTCTGACTTGTTCAGCTTGAGCTAAAATATGTTCAATACCATAAGCAAAGAAAAATCCCTTCAGTCGATGGAGGCAACATTAGTACAAAAGTGGCCTTTTAGAAAATCCTTTCCCACTACTGTTTTAAATGAGAAAAAATATCCATATATTATTTGCCTACAAGCATGAAACTATTGCATCAATGTTTTTTAATTTCCTGACAGCACCTCTTTTATAAAGGATTCCAACTTATAGTTCAACAAATTCTTGCCATAAGGAAAAGCTGAAAGTGGGATTGTGGAACGCCTGTAGGTATAATTTCACAATGTATGCTGGGATGTAACAGGGACTCAGTCAATATTTTTTGTAATTCTATAAAGTGTATCAGAATCAATAAGTTGAACTAAATTTTGCTAGCCTATCAATTTCTGAATTTATGGGAACTTAATACATTCTGTGCCTGCTTGGCTAGTCTCTAAACTTCTTTGCTCTAGCTCTAGAAACACAACAGAGCGCCATGGCAGAATCCCCAGCTGCCTTTGTCAAAACCAGTATGCAGTGTACTGTTCTTGTTTTTATGGTCATCAACAACTGCATGAGGAAATAATCTTAATAGTACCTTCTCAAAAAGGATTTTCGGTTAAGTATCATATAATAAAGCTCTCTTTTCTCCGTCGCTTAGAGTAAGAAATCAAAAGCGAGTTGAAGGACCATATGGCTTAGAAGTTATTTGTTTAGTTAGCTGATACCACAGACAGGAAATCAACGTATAGGAATTTCACAACCACATTTCCATCTGTTTTATGTGGGTGATGCCATCAAAGAAGCTGACAAGTCTCAGCAATCCTCCAGCATATGTCAACTTTTGGTAGTGCTATAGGCCCAAAGTCCATTCTCTCACCTGCCTCGTGCAGCAGCAGGAGCCAAAATTGGAGATGATCTCTGTGGAAAGGCTATGGCTGGACAACATGGTTAGGTGTGAACTGTGATATTTCTGGTTTTAGCTGTGCTTGATAGGATATGCCATCTTTTGTCGTAGAAGTTTTGGTGTAATTAGTACCAGCTGAAGTAAAATTCAGTATACAAAGATCAAAACAAGATTTTATATAATATGTTGGCAGGCTGAAAATCTGCTCATCAGGTGCAGTGTCTACTGAGAGTTACAAGTTACTGGAGAGTATAAAGGACCCCTTCTGAAATCAGACATTAAATCTCACAGTCCCTGTGTGCTTTGAAGTCATTCCCACTCTCCACGTCTGGAGGGTGTAAAAGAAAACCATAAGTCGGATTTGTGTGTCATTCAAAAGCAGAGATCAATAGAAACATTTAGAAATATTATTAGTGTCACTTACAAGTCATGGGGAGTCTTGTAACTGTGCTAGTTTTCATGATTTTCTCTCAAATAAAAGAAGTTCAAGTTGCTCATCTTAATTACTGTTTTCAAAATACCAGAGAAATGGTCAATTACAAATTCAGCCTCTAAAAAGGAATTTAATCAAGAGAAGAGAATTTTCATTCTTGCATAAATAATTAGCTGAATTTTGCAATTTGCATTCAACTGCTTGTACTTTCACTTGCAGGTCTTAATTAGGATCACTATTGCATCTTGTAGACAGCTAGGCTATTAGTATTGTTGGTTGCTTGCCACCATATTTGGCAGCCCAACAGATTCACAAAAACTGAAAAATAAGCCTATTAAAAAAAGTCAGCAAAGCCAACATCCTTTCTGAAAGCTTTAATCTAGGTTTCCATATGCTGTACCTTTGCTGAGGGTAAGAATTAATTCTCAATCTACTGCTCTCTTTCCATCTATCAGAGCATTTTGTCTGAATACTATTTCAGAAGAAATTCTCTTTTTTTGCTGTCAGTCTGGATGTTGATTATAATTTTCACATTCTACAGCCTTCCATGTGAGCACTTTTGACAAGGCTGTTTGGGACTAAAGAGAATACTTTTATTGCTTGTAATTACATTTGGACTGCGTGATGGATGTATACCTTTAAACAAAACCAAAATACATCCTCACATTTTTGTTGTGCTTTGTGCCATCTTCCTTCGTAATGTGAGCTTCATTGGCAAATTTGGAGTTCACTGATTCTAAGGAACAGATCATTAAAATCAGACAGGCTATAGCACATAATAAAGAAAAGCCAGGAGAAAGACAACGACACTTCTATTTTTGCCTCTGCTGTGAATCTTTTTTTAGAGTATAGGTTCTTCCATTTCCTTTCCTACCCATGCTGTGTCCATTTAGAGTGTAAACTCCTTTCAATGATTTGCTCATTCTGTGAGTTTGTATAATACCTAATATAACGGGATTTCAGTTTTTCTTGGGATCTAAATGGAATATCAATAAAAGCAACAAACAATAATAACTATAACCAAACAGAAAATAATTAGTTCCTCTTTAAGTGCATTTACAAAAGATGTCAGTCACTGATTAAGCACTATTAATATGTGAGCTTCAGTCAGCAATATCAGAGAGCAAAGGTCCAGGGAATCATACAGCTACAGAGGGAACAAACCAACCTGTCTGATCTTTGCTAAGAAAGAGCATCTATATCTCCTCATCCATAACACTTGCATTTAAAGGGCATTTCCCTTCCCTGTGTGACTTCCAGTTTAGCAGACTATTGTGAAGTAACCTAAAGAAATTAGAAGGCAACAGCTTCTTAAGTGATTTGGGTACATAATTCCTTTAGAAAGTTCTGGGTTTTTTTCACCTGAATAACCTAATAGGTCGAAGAATCCCCTATGTTTTTTGAATATCAGCCCAGCATCTAACAGCAGTAGAAATTCTAAATGGGACCTCTATTGTAAAAAATCAAATGTCTTCTTTAACCTCTGCTACAGATGAAATCTAGAGGACGATGCAGATAATATGGTATTTACCAGATTTGATTTTTCTTTTGTCTGGTCTGTACTTATTTTATCTTAAGTTATATCTTTTCAGGCAGTTGAAATGTGCAGCGGTTTTATTCCCAGAAGCAAGCGAAATTTTCCTTATTCAAGTGATTTGATACAGTACATTACAGACACAGCAAAATTCACAGCAGTAAGAAATATATTCATTTTATCCTAAGATGCTTTCACAGTTTCTTATTTGATACCAGTATTTGTAGTCACTTTTTTTTAGGATATGTCCTTTCCTTTTCCCCCTTTCTTTTCCTCCTCTTCCTCATCCTCTTTTTTTTCTTTTTCCTTTCTTCCATCCTATGTTCCTTCTTTCCCTCCTTCCTCCCTCTCCCCCTCCCTCCCTGTAGAATGTAACAGATAAAAATACACAAGAAAATGTTTTCCTAAATTAGACCATCTATTATTCTCCTGTGATCTGGAGATAAACTATTTCAATATTTTTTCCGTGAAAACATTTCATACAGTTCATGATAGGAAACCCTAAAAAATTCGTCTTCTACCTTACAAACGTACAGATAAACCATTAAAAAGAGAAACAAAAAAGTTTTTATAGACAACTGAAAGTGATCATTAGTTCCAAAAAGCTCTCTTATGCATCATTAGCTGCTAAAGATAGCTCTTCCGGAAGGACAGAGCTGAGGAGGGGGTGTCACCCTCTCTGTCAATGACCAGCTGGAGTGCATGGAGCTCCTCCTGGGGATGGATGAGGAGCTGACAGAGAGCTTATGGATCAGGATTGAAGGGAGGGTAGGGACAGGTGATGTTACAGTGGGGGTCTGCTACAGGCCACCCAACCAGGAAGACCAAGTGGATGAGACCCTCTATAGACAGATTGGAGCAGCCTCATGTTCACAAGCCCTGGTCATCATGAAGGACTTCAACCACCTGTCTGTTGGAGGGACAACACAGCAGGGCATAAGCAATCCAGGAGGCTCCTGGAATGTGTTGATGTTATGGTTTGAAGAACCCACAACAATTTACTGTCATTTAGACAGTTATTCTATCACCTGATGACCCCTCCCCACCTGGGAAAGAGAATTGGGAAAAAAACAAGGAAACTGCAGGGTGGAAATATAAACAGATTTAATAGAATAAGACTAAATAATTAACATTAATAATATGAAAGCACCCATATTGATCCCAATACCAACATAAAATATACAAAGATTATACTCAGCCAACGATATCAGTCGGAAGCTGTGCAGTCCCAACAGTGGACAGCAAATGTCAGACACTGTGAGCACTACTGCTTCAGGAGGAAGAGAAGGCCTCAGGGGTCTGGCACTGGGGCAAAAAGTTCTCAGCATGGCAGCCATCAGAGAAAAGAGAAAAATCCTCATCAAACTTTCTAATGTATGCTGAATGTGACATTCATGGTATGAAATAATCCTGTTGGCCAGCTGGAACAAGTGCCCGGGTCTCGCTCCTCCTCATCCCTGCGCCTGGTGAGCTTGGAAACACTGAGACCCCGCCTGGAGTACTGTATCCAGCTTTGGAGTCCTCAGCACAGGAGAGACCTGTTGGAGCAGGTCCAGAGGAGGGCCACAAAGATGATCAGAGGGCTGGAGCACCTCTCATGTGAAGACAGACTGAGAAAGTTGGGGTTGTTCAGCCTGGAGAAGGCTCTGGGGAGACCTTATAGCAGCCTTCCAGTGCCTAAAGGAGTCCTACAGGTAAGATGGAGAGGGACTTTTTATCAGGGAGTGTAGTGACAGGATGACAGGTAACAGTTTTAAACTGAAAGAGGGTAGATTTAGATTAGCTATCAGGACGAAAGTCTTTACTCTGAGGGTGGTGAAACACTGGCACAGGTTGCCCAGAGAAGTTGTGGCTGCCCCCTCCATGGAGTAGTTCAAGGCCAGGCTGGATGGGGCTTTGAGCAACCTGGTCTAGTGGGAGGTTTCCCTGCCCAGGGGAGGTCCCTTCCCACCCAAACCATTCTATGATTCTATGATTCTATGAATATTTTTGCAGAAAAAAGAATGCTTTGACTTATACTCTCACTAAGTGACTTATAAGGTCATAAAATACTTCAGCTTTGCTCTGGCATTTAATTACCTGAAAATGCTATTTATTACTTTGGGCAGTCCAGCGTTATACTGATTATCCTTTAACTAGAGTACGAAACATAAAGGTTCATAGATGCAGAATTTTATTTATTTTAGGATTTGTAATCCATTATATGAAATAGCAATTATAAGAAAAAAGATAAATCAAAGTAGATTCAGAACAGATTTTTTCTCTTTAATTTGGAAGGAAAAAAAGAAGTTTCCTATTCATTTCACCTGCGGAAACACTGGTATTATTATCCTTACTTATATGCAATGAAATAGATGCATATAAATATACATAAACCATCAGTATCAAGAAATTTCTGTAATAGTCTTTGCCTAAAATAAATCTACCTTGATTAGTTATTATTATGTCAATAAAAAGGAAGATACTGCCTCTTTTAGTTTAGTTATTCACACATAACCCCAACCTGAAATGTCAAACATGAGAGCACAAGTAATGTAGAAGCAGCATACGCTCCTTTCTCTGGAGATATACTGTGATCTGCTGCAGTGCCACTTTTAACTTCCATGCTTGCTCTGTGTGATGACTTTAAAGGATCACAGTCACTGGTGCTGGGTTCCAGACCCTCCAGGACCAGCTTTTCTGCACCAGTTGGCGAAAAGACATACATGCTGCTAGAAAAGGCAAGAAATGTTGATATTCCTGTGGTCTGCCAGCCCAGAGAGCTGTGGGGGAAGCTGGAGGCACACTTGGATCCTTGTCCCTCCACATGGTTGTAGGTTATGGGTTAGACCCCTTACAGCAGTAGCAAAGAAAGAACTTGATGCTACTCCTAAGGATGCTAGGAAAAGAAACAGAGCTGGCAGTTTAAGGAGAAATCCTTATAAGCAAAGTATCATGCCTAGTCAGTGCAAAGAGCAGACTTTCTAGAAAGGAGTAAAAATAAATTGTTTTTTACATGATCATTGTTTCGTGGTTGGACAGTAAATTACAGCAAACTTCATCTCTTACATAGAAATAGTCACCAAATCTTGAACTAATAATTCTAATATCAAAATACAATTGGAGAATGTTATATGTCAGTAGGACCATCCCCTCGCCCCTGAAAAAGAAAAATTAAAAAAAAAAAAAGGACAAGAATACCAGGTTGTGTACAAGAAGTAACAGATTGATACTTCTGGACAGTCTCCAAAAGTGCCTTCTGACCCCAGCTAGTCTGTGATTTTGTGTTGTTCTGTGTGAACAACCAAATCGTGTCTTTCACATATAGTCCAACAGAAGTCCATCTCAGTGACTCATTTTGGGATTTGCATTGACAATGATGATGGTGATTTTTAATACAAAACTTTATTGCTGTTGGAAATTTTATGTATTTCTCATGGTATTACTTTTCCCAAGGTTAGGCTGATTTAGGAGTATTTTCAATATTCCAGATGTGAAAATAATGAATACAAAAAATCTTAATGCTCTAATGCTTTTATGGATATACAGTGAGCATTTTCTAACACCTGTTATAGACACAAGGAGAAAGTGGAAAACTCACGATAATAAAATGAAATGAATGTAGTTCCACTAACTTAAAGGAACAAATGGAAGAAATAGGGAAAGTGATACCTTATTGACTTTTTAACCTGAAACTGTCATACACCGATTACTGTTAGAAGAGGAACAGGTGTTCATTTAAAAGTCAAAAGACAGAATAGAAAACATAATCTGGTTGCTTTTAATGCCAATATCTTAAGGTTAATGTCAGGGGTTTTTGCTGTCTGACTGATGACTTTTGGTCCTCTATACCTGGCAATACTCCAGGCGCTGCCTGTGTTGCTGTGGGCCCACCCACAGGTGTTTCATTAAAGTACCTGGATATTAATAGTGTCCCAGTAATACCACATCAGCTTCTCCGGACCAGCTCCCTTACAAGACTGTGAAGCAGACCCTGCCACTTGCACACCAGCTGGCGCTGGTCCTACCAGTCTCAGCCCATCTGCTTCTTGCCATGTGCTGACCACTATGTTTGATTATTTTTTGTTTCTAGACCAGTGGCCAAGGTGGCCCATGTGAGCAGGTTTAACATTGCTATAGACCAAGTAACACTTTCATCTTTGCACATGCAAATAGAATTTAGTACATTACAAATACAAATAGAGATTAATACCATACTGGTGAAAACAAATAGGGCCTGATATACAACTAAAATATCATTT
>NW_009646945.1:1747699-1754458 GCF_000708025.1 Charadrius vociferus
AAAATTTGGACTCCGTGGGTCCCAGAATTATGAAATTAGTGTAATTATATCCCAAACATACTTAGAGTAAATCTCTCTAACCGTGCAATTAGAACTTGAACTGATCCAATTATGTGATGTAATGGTGTAGAGTAATTATGCATAATGACAAAATTATAATTTGTGATTATATCGTAAAAATCCTTCTGAAACTTTCAGAAAGAAAATTGGGCACAAACTGTCACTCTTCTTTTTAAACTGAAAAAAATCATCTGTTTCAGACATCAATTCCAAAATACTCATGCCACGTTGCAAGTAAATGATATACTAGCTTAAAAAAAAATAATTAAAAAAAAATTAAAAAGGATAAGTCAGTTGCTTAAAAATGATTTCTAGGAACAGGGGGAGGTAAATATAGCATTCACTGCAGCAGTGTCTAGACCTATTTAAAATGCACTTTTAAAAAAGATATGAACGGAAATTTTTACCATATCTATTAGAATCTCTGTTCTAGCGGCCTGCCTTGGCAATTTTCAACACTACCTCAGCACCCTTCCCAGTAGTTATTGGGAGCATCTCTATAAAGCAATGCTATATAAAAACCAGATAGCAATGAAAGTTTAAGAATTTTTATATATATACATATTTTATAACAGGAAAATACATTTTAGGGCAGGTATGTATTTTGTCATTATTTTTCAAAACATTTTCTTCAGCTGAGAGCAAACAATACCCATCTGCTACAGAGATGTTGAAGGTGGAAAAGCTCTCTGGAGACATCTGCCAGCTCTTATATTTCTCACTGAGACTACAGTCACAGTTGCTCTTTGAAAAGATGTACTGTCTTCCCAACCTAAATAATGGAAGTGAAGCCAAGTGGCTCATAATAGCATTGAGCATGGGGAGGGCTGGAAAATACTGAGGACAGGCCCGGGTATTCTTGTTCTGATATTGAAAAGCATCCCAAAGTAATTTAAGGCTGCCTTTGGAGGCACTCCTATCACTTGCTCTTACATACTTTTATATTACAGAAGTGAAGACCATGACTACTACCCTTCCCGTGAATGAACTCCAAATCTCTTATCCCTTATCATTTGCAAGAAATGGATTATAATATCAAACCAGCAAAATCTTATAAACATAACTCTCTTTTACTAAAACAATTCAGCTGTTTCAAATGCTTCTCCAAACACTGTTCTAAATTGTCATTCAACATGGCGTTTGCAAACAGTAGGAAAATTTGATTCCAAAGATACTTCTAAAATGACATTTGTCACTAGGGATGGGATTAATCTGACTAAATTGTGGACACCTGCTTTGAGTTAACTGTATAGGCGTCCCACTGTTTTTATTGTAGATTAGTGATATAGTCAATTCTTATCTCACTGAAGTAGATTTTTAAAAGAACTCAGATGAATCAACCTAGAAATGTCTGTTGTCAATGTACACAGAATAAATAATTTCTCGTCCAATAAGAATGGGATTTCTTTCTTTTTGGACAGTGATACTAGGAAAAATACTGCTACATTTATTATGTAACCTGTATTTATCACTGGAAAAGATGCTTTGCACGTGTATCAGCTTTTGCAGCTCTAAGTAGAATTTCTTATGACCAAATTATTTCTGTTTACGTCTGAATTATCTGAACTTTGACACTATGGAAGACTTTCCATTTTGAAAGATGGTTGAAGGTACAAGCATTGCCAGAGACATTATTATCTGTATTGCCCTTGAAGTGCTATTCTGAGCTCTACTTCCCCATAACTCAGTCTTAGTTAAGTTGCTGTATTGGTCTGTGCCAGCACACAGGGTATTGAAAGGAGAGACAATACCCTTTATTACACCAGCTGATACAGCCAGGAAAAAAGCTTTGAGGCTTACAGGTTCACAAAGAGACTCTTGGCAGAAAAGCTTACCTGAATATTTTAAATACATTTTTTCTTGTAAAGTTTTTACCTCTCCTGACCTTGTTTTTCCTAGGGTTACTTTAATATAGAATTTATTTTTGCCTTTCCTAGAAATCCTGAATTTTCC
The DNA here is from genome assembly GCF_000708025.1 of Charadrius vociferus. NCBI lineage: Eukaryota > Metazoa > Chordata > Aves > Charadriiformes > Charadriidae > Charadrius > Charadrius vociferus. The sequence continues at coordinate 1,749,713 of NW_009646945.1, forward strand.
TTTCTAGTTCTGAATTAGGTAACTTAGATAGGCTGAAGATATAAGTTAAAGCTTACTATACGGTTAGAAAATACAGTACTTGTGATATATGTCAGAGTTCTTTCCTTTTACTATGTCTAAATATGCCTTTTATAAGTATTTGCAGTGGTATGAAAAAGTCTTCAACTTCCTTGAGGAATTTCCTCAAGGAAGTCTTCAAAACATCATGAACAGGTTCTTCCATTTTTTTAAGTAGTCTACATTTTCACGTAGAAATTTTTGTAGGAATTGTGTCCATAGCTTCCAAAAGTGGGATTTAGCTTCACAGTAGACACTCCCATAGATTAAGAGCTTTATGGAATGCTGCAAAACTTAAATAAAACTAGACTTTCTATATGCTTTTAAATAAGGTTATTAAGGGCTCTCTTAGCTCTCTCCTTGAAATTAGTCCCTTTTTGTGCCACCCTGATATGACCATGAAGTTTTCTGTGAACGACATTACTTTTATGAAACTAACACACATCATAAATGTACAATGCAAAGGAAAGCTGCCTCAAGCAGCATATAATCTAATACTGAAAATGGTAGAATATTTATTATGGAAAAAAAGCAAAGATAAAAAAAGCTTTTTGACACAGAATTTATCTGTTTTATGATAGTAGGAGCTATTGGGCATTAATGTAGTACACACAGTATAAATAGCAAGTCATGGAAAAAGTCAGTCTTAGGGAAGTTACTGAGTCAGGAAACAAGAAATTGGAGATTGGTAAACAAGGAATAACATGAAGAAAAAAAAGAGATATTCATAAAGTGTACTGGAGAGACACAAGTAGAAAGAAAGGGAGAAAACTAAGATTTAAGTAGAGCAGAAAGAAGTTTGGGACAAGAATAATCCTGAAAAAAAAAATAAAAAAACCTATGAATAAACTTAACATATACTATTATAACTTTCTGAAAAGCAATGCATAGACTGAAACATAAATGAAATAAAATAAAATAAAATAAAATAAAATAAAATAAGAAAAGCTACAAAAAGAAGGTGTATCTAAATAAATCGGAAAAGAAGAGACAACAGCATATAAAATCTAAAGGATGAAAGTCATGTATTTAAGTATTTCCCTGGGGGTTGAGTAATACATCGGAAGGATGAGTAAGATTTAAGGAAAGATGAGGTACAGTAATCTATGAGGGAGATATATTGCTGTTGGAATAGATCAGGACATACTTCTCTTATTCTGTGAAGCTTTTTAAGACTTCAGTAGTTATCCCTTTGATTAATAAGGGTGAACTTAGAATCCAAGAATTCTATACTCACCTGAGATGCAGAAAACTCAGACTTGCATTTGTGTTTGATCATGTTCCCTTTTTGCAGAACACACAGTTAGGACTGTTCTGCATGATTCTAGCTTTGAGTTAAATGTGAAGTTTTATCTTCAACCAGAGAAATCTTGTTGACAGTGTCCTTGTGAAACATTTTTCTTTTGGCAACTGAAAAATTTCTAATAAAAAGTAGTAAAACTTCTCAAAAATTTTCCAAGCCAGGTTTTGTTTCCCTTAAGAAAGAGTGGGAAGAAATCAATGAATAAAAAGGTAGAATTTGTTAACTATGACAAGACAAAGACTAAGAAGAAGAAAGACTTGGGAATAAAGGGGATCCAGTGTGAATTCTTTCAATAGGGAAAGGTGAAAGGATATCCACATTGAAATTGGTGATAAAAGGGAACAAAGGAGGGGAAAGCAGAAGGGATAGCAGAGGTGGATAGCTCGCTCTTTCTCAGGAACCAGTTACTGACAGATCCAGGTACAGTCTCCTAGACAGTAGCTATAGAAGGAATAAAATAATTCAGAATGACAATATGCCAAAGAAGACTGAAAATGGGGGAAGACTGGTTCGGATGATGAACAAAACAACAATAATGTGAGTATTGTCCAACCTTGGTAGCGAGAAACTTCAACTCTTGCATGTAACTTCATCGGTACGTAAGGAACAATATGTGTTAAATGGCATTCAGTTCCCTTACTGTTTCTTTTCTTAATTAATACATCTGACAAATTAATGCACATTTGGTGCATATATAGAGTGCACCAGCACTGACAGCTTTAATTAAATAATCAGCTGTTATGTGTGATGTAGCTACTTGAGATTATTACAAGACTTTCTTCACTGTCTACAGCTTTGATACCCAGATAAAAGATATAGCCACATCCTACTGGAGAGTTTCCAATGAAATTGTAAGAACTTAGCAAGTATTAGCTGCTGAATCCAAAGCAAATATTTAGTAAGCTGGCCTTTTTAAACTTTCATATTGCTAGTGTTAATAAAAGCCAGGCAAGAGGATTTGAATTTAGATATTCTGGGGAAATGTGCCAAGCTTTGCAGGCTCAACAGTTCCAGGATCTCATTTGGTTCTTTTATACTGAAGTGTGGTGGGTTGGAAGAGTCACTTTGTGTCTTCTTGATATCAATTTGGCATCAAACCACCCTTTTCAGGGAGTCACATTCTGAACAAAAAGTAGGAGATGGACACAGACATATTCTCTGATGAAACGCTTGGAAGAACAATTACAGCTGATACAGATGAACATTGTTAAGAGTTCACTTTCCTTGGAAATTGACTGTCCAAGTTGATGCTGAAATTTTGATTGAAATGTTTCCAGAAGTCAAGGTCATAAACACTCACAAATGCATTTCCATCATACTTAGAGGCATTTGAAATATTCAAGTCAATGTTATTACCGTAAGGCCAAGAATAAAAATTTCAACTTACATCGAGAAGCCTATTGCTTTACAAATAAGTCAGTGGTACTTAAGGATAAATGCTCTCACAAAAGCATATACAAATCTGGGTGAGGAACCAAATGGTCAATGCTGATGAGCAAATAAAGGAGCATATTTGGTAACCTTTGCCAGCTGCATATGTAGATGTGTAGAAATCTCTGGACTGAAGCCTTAAAAGACTTGGCACTATTTATTGGTGATACCTGCTTATGGACAGGAGTGACAACAACCAACAGCTCTCCAAGAAATTAACCTAAGAGATAAAGTCTCTTTCATGGTCATAGCATTTCTGCTGTCTTTTCTGGATGAATAAAAGAGAATAACTGTGTGTATCAGAGTGTGATCATTATGCAGTAACTTGAGGAACATTTGTTCAAGATACAGACATAGTGGTCAGAAATAGCCAGCTATAATGAATGTCTTCAGTGTATAGATACCTGACTACTTACTTTTGTGGGAAGAAACCCATGTTCTATTTGTTAAAGTGGTCATTTAACCTATGGCTGGTTAATCAGGCTTTGTGTTTTTCTGGAAAATGTAGTCTTTCCCCCAAAATGCAACTCTGCTCATTACAACTGTTTGGGTCCACAACTTGGGATCAGGAAATCATGCTCTTCAAGGCTAGCCAGCCAGTGCAGTCTGCCATCTTGCGTTTAGTAAGGTGCCTGAAGTGAGAAGAAGTGAAAGCTTGAACAAGTTAGTTTAAGAACTTAGATAGAAACCACTAGAAATGACACGCAAAAGATTTTCTTCAAATGGCAGACAGTTTTGTTGGGTTACTGTGTCATTTCTTGAGTTGCTTGTGGTCAGGAGAAAGATGATGAAACTGAAGGGAAATGGTAGAATAGTGGGTTTTCTAAAGATTCTGTGGCTTTAGAGAAAAAGCCCATGTTTTAGACTGAGATACACCTAACCTATGTAGACATTTCTCTTAAATAGAAGTGAATCATGCCTTAAAAATTCCTACTCCACTACAAAGGGAATTTAGGAGTCTGGCTCAGTTCCAGATGTTTATGATATAGCTGTCTATGCTTTGGTTTAGGCAGCGTTACGGCCCAGTGCGACTAGGAGGTTGGACTGTGTTATTGAAAGCAGTCAGCTGTGACTGTGGCAGAGTCTGAATTTGAAGTAGTGCTTTTTTTTTTTCTGAAAATCCTAAATTTCAATTCCCCCATCCTATCTCTCAACGATGAGATAAATAAAGTTATCGATGACCATCCACTTCAAGTAAAGCAAAGGTGGTTCTTCAGGGAAGCTCACTTGATTGTGATTTTAACAAAATTTTAGCTTGAATCTATGTGTCGTATACGATCTAGATAACAGCAGTGGAGATAATAATGTCACATCTTTATTTAAAAGAAACCACGTTCACTTGCAGATTAACCAAACTGAAGGATATGGCTGTCAAGTCACATAATGTCTGAAAGTATTACGACTTTTGGGGGATTCTCTGCTGCTGGAAAAAACAAACTGATATGAATGAAGTGGATCTGAAACTTTAAGAAATAGCAGACTTCTCAACTGGTAGCTTTTCATCTAATCTTAGTCAAGGCATAAGGTGGTTTTCTTTGAGTGATTTAACTGGTTGATATTCTTCACAGAAAGATGCATACTTCTAACACAGTCACTAGATGTTTTTCTTAGTGGTTCGTGAATAGGGAGTTTTTGCTTAGCTGGGTCTTATGTCCCTGGAGTAATAGGGATTGAAGACAGCAATCTTTTGATAGAAATTCCTGGCTGGGAATAATAAAAAATATCATGCATGATTTCACTCTAGGTCATAAGTTACTTCTGAGTGTTGAGGGAGACTGCCTTTGACTTAGAGGGGCATCCCGAAATTTAAAATAATAAAATAATAAAATATAATAATAATAATAATAATAATAATAATGGTAAAAGAATACACAAAATTGTGATGCAATACAATTGTTCACCAGCGAATGATCAATTACCTGGCTCAGCGACTGCGGATACCTGAGCACCAGCCA
>NW_009646945.1:1757354-1795097 GCF_000708025.1 Charadrius vociferus
ACACCATGCTTTTTTTGTTATATTTAACTGAAATTTATTGGTGGAAAAAGGGTTATACTGGTTTGTAACAATTTTATGAAAACATAAAGAAAAGAAAATCAGTATCTTCTGGCTAGATTCAAGAATCTAACTGCCATGTTTGCAAGTGGGCAAGAGGCACTTTGAAAGACAAAATGAGTGATTAGCCTTCTCTCTTTTGTGCTTTCACAGTTGTTTCTGAATCCTTATTTATTAAATAATTATTATATAAATAATTACATTTCATAATATGTCATGTTATAAGCAAATCTAATCAATCTCCTGTGGTTAATAGATGAATGAGAGCATTAAGCAATAATATGCTGACATTCAAGATACCTTTTTAAATATTGTTTTGGTAAATTTATATTAACCAAAGACAGCTAAAAAAAATACAGTTGTGGTGTCTAGTAGATCAGTGTTGGGCAAAGACACTGAAAGAGGAATATATCACTCTTTTGTCATTTTCCAAAGCAGATTCAAATAATTTCTCCTGCAATTAAGTTTCCTATTTTCTTCCTTAACATCTAGCATTACTGTAATATCGAGGTGGTTTTGAGTAGTTAACATTTTATCTCAAGTGTAAATTATTTCTCACAATGAACTCTCCAGCAACTAACACTAATTTTCATAAATATTCCCTATGATTAATTTAAATGATCAGATCAGTACTTAGAAGACAACTAGTTACGGAAAACAAAACACAGTTATTTTACTAATTCAACCACTAACTGCTGTGAGCAATTTATGAGTGCATGCTTTGAGGATAGAACCACATTGTGTCACTGAGAGAAATTATGCATTGGCATGAATAAAATGGCAACTATTATCATACTGATAGCATCGCTATTTCTAATTAGGCTCTAATTACCCTTAAAGCATTGACTTTTCTTAGTAATTTCTAAGATTTTTTTTTTTTTTATTGCTACTATTCTTTTGTCTTATGATAAAAATCTCTGTCATTTGTCACACGGGGTTGTCTATATTTAAGCAAAATTTAATTTTGTATGGATATCTTTATTCTTGAAATGCTGATAGTACATAAGAGTGAAACAATATAAAATTCAGGACTGCTCTAATCCATCCCATAAAGAAGAGCCTATGATCCTTCTTGTCTCATGCAAGGCAAAAAGAAAAAAAAAAAAAAGGAAAAAAGGGTTAAAGAAAGAAAAAAAGACATAATTAAATTCCTTATAACAATTTATTTTTAAATTACTTTTAGTAAGTTAAAGGGCAACATTGTACTGTAATAATAGAGTTAACTGTGTTATATGCTTTTCAAAATGCTCTTAAACTATATGCTTCATCTGAATGTTAATGAAGTTAATGTAATATTGACTCTCATTTTAACAGAACTTTTCATATACATGCACTCCCACTTATCTTCATTGCTAGCTCAGGAATCCAAGTAAAATATATGCCATTCAATCTTAAGCAGATCTTTGTAGACAGACCTTTTGATCTCACCTATGCTCTGCTCACTCCTCCGTATCTCCTAAGGGCACTTCTAACACAATCATTTGTTTAAACTTTAAAAAAAAACCCAGTTCAATTAAAGAAAGAAAAGATTTTAGAGGACACTGATTTTGTGGTACAGGAAAAAGCATTCATTACATCTGTTTGGAAACAATCAGTGCAACTGATGAAAAACAGCTGCCTTGAGCAATGGTGATCCTTGGTCTAAACCTCCAAACTTGGTGTTTCCAAATCTCCTTCTCCTAAAATTACCACGTACCTACTGCAATATGACCATTATCCATGTGTGCCTTACAATAAGTAGCCTGCTTTTTTCCATACAGAGTTAAAAGTTCCTCTGTTGTCCGATATGATGGGTACCAGGTTGTTCATTATACTTTATATGGCTTTGGTAGTGTGATTCTGTAAGAATCTTCTTCACCTTCTTCAGCTTCTACATCCGTCTGTTTGATCTTTAGCACTTTGTTTTTCAGCTAACTTGTTTCACGGCAACCAGTTGTGTTTTTTAGAACCCAAAAGAATATAATGGAAATGGAAAATAAAGAGGGTTTCTGCAGCATGGTAGGAAAGGTAAGACATGAGGGACAAGGGTTTTTAAAAGGATGATGTGAAATGGATCACTGGGAACGAGAGGACTAGGGAATGTGAAGGTTTTGGACAACTTAGGTACTACTGTCCTTGTCAGCTGGTAGAGCTGGACAATGCCCAGCCCTAACCCTAAACTCACATCAGTACGTTCTTATACCACACCTAAGTATAGAACTGTATTCCTGAGGGAAAGGTGGAACGCAAATATTAAATAGCAGAATCATTCAGTAAAAGTAGAACTTCTCGCCATTCCTTTTTTACCTAAATACGAAGTTTCTCCTGCTGTTATAATGGTCTTGCTCCAGTGCAAGGAGTTCTCAGTATGAATTAAAATGTTTATTTTTCTATAGCCTCTTGATTTTTGGAATGGGAATTTTGTATTGCCTGATGTTCTCTTCAGCCCTAGAGAAAATTGAGAGACTAGCCTTCAGTTGTATAACATACTTATGACAACTAAAGCTAGAGAAAGCTGTTTTCAATCAATTCATTAGTTTTTCACATCACCTAATACAACAGGCTTTACAGAATTCTGATTAGAAGAAAACAGCCGGAACATGTCCTCTGAGTAAGGCCTCGTGTCAGCAGAGGAGAAGCATCCTTTGTCAGCACAGCTCAGAATTCATTGTTTCATACTGATTTCAAAGGTTTTTAACATCTTCCTTGCCATACATCCAGTGTGATCAACACACAGATGAAGGATCTTACCGTTCTCTAAAAGTAGTTTCTATTCTCAGTAAAATGAATGGCAAAATGTCCAATTAAGTTAGCAATCATAGAAACAGCTCCTGGTGGGCAGTATGGAGTAGGGCTGTGAAAGCCTTTTTTTCTGTTTCTCTTAATGGAGAATTAATCCATCATATCAAGGTGATGGCATAAATATGTTTGGTTTATGCACATACAATCTTTTTAATGTTTTTTTTTTTATGTTAGATTGAAAGGTATACTTAAAGCTTATGTTTCTTCTAACTTAGTCTGATTCAGCAGAACATTTTGGCATGTGCATAACTTTAAACAGTTAAATGTTGCTATTTAAAGTCAAATGCAGTTCACTTACTTTAAAAGGTAGGGGTGATCTGAGATTCTTATGTGATCTAACATGTGGAAGGGGGTTAGTCTTCAAGACTGCACAAGTCATCAGTATTTTTCTAAGCAGGCAAAATGAAAACAAGAGAGAAGAGGGCAATATTTTATAAACGAAATTTAAAGAACCACATTATTGGAGTTATGCCAGTCTTGCTTCATTTTCTACTTTTGCTGCTGTAATCTGCTTCCTGAAAACATTGCATTATCCACATGAGGAAGTGTGAGTACATACAGGGAACAAAGTCCCACACTTGGAAATTCTTTGTGCATTAGGAAGGCCATTCTCTTCAGGAACCCAGGCAGATATTTTATTTACCATTACTCCAAGGACAACAAATATACTACACTGTCTGTCTTTGCTTCCCTTTGAGAAGGTGCTCAAGCGCCTGCAAATACACAGTGGAGACTGCTGTTCAAGAATTAAAGAGACCAGTGGGAGAAAACCTTCAAAAAAGCCACGATCCAGTTAAGATAAAAGAGAAAGTAATTAACTGCTTACTAATGATGCAATCATCATTTGCCTAGGATAGAGGTTTCAGTCTGCACAGTCTTGAGCATTCACAGGAACTGAAGCTGCTCAGCACCACAGAGAAGCCCTTAGGCCATTGCAGAGCACACTTGCCAAACACAGACATTATCTCAGCCTTCGCTAACCTAATTAAAGACATTCTGTCACATAAAACAATGTGAAGCTGGAAAAACCTGAAACACTCAACCCTGTTTTGAAAGAGTTGCACTCTTTATCAATGCTTGCTTAGCACACATGATAGCTGCTTTATTCAAGGCTTTCCCATTTGTAGCATTTTATTATCTGCCTGCTCCAACTCCCTTCCCTGCGGAGGCACTATGGGAAGAGGCAACCCAGATTCTGATAACTAAGGTAGACAATACCAATGCAGCCAACTCACTTCTCAATGAACCTCATCATTGTGAGATTAGGAGTTGGATACTCATTTAGGAAAACATCAAAACTGTCTCACTTGTATGTTTTATCTACTCTGAATACTAGGTAGAAATGTCCATTCTTGTTCCATTTTCACAACTGGCCCTTCAGACCACGCTTACTTCAGTGGAAAAGGCCTAGCCATATTAATTTGAAGACCACTGTCCACTTTTTGTATAAAAACCCAGAGGGCTGGAACGCTCCTCCATCCATTTGGAAGGGGAAAAGCAGTGTTCCTGTTAGCCTGAACAAGTCCAAATACACATCCCAGTCCTCAATGTCAGCATGCAAGTAACATTGGAGTAAGGAAGAAGGAAAAGGAGGGGTAATTTCATGAAGCTAGAGAGGAAATAATTTCATTAGTGTGTAGCATGGCAGAAGATATTCTTGTGGGAATGGGGGTGATCTTAGAGTTGGTCTCCACTGGAGAGACATGCTTTTGCACTAAGAACAAATTAGATACACAATACATAAACTATTTTGTTCCTATATTGCTGGATATTTTGGAGTCCTCTCTAAGGTACAACCCCCTTTTCATTAGTATATATGGAACTGAGGATTCCAGTTTAGACTTGTCAATTCTGCTGCTGCGGTCTTTTCCCTATGTCTGTTTGTGGATTGCCAAAGTTAATGCTCAGGGTGTATTTAGTCTTAACTTTAAGTGCTTAAATCAGGTGCCCGATCTATAACCATAGGCACCTTCTATTTATTCCATTGTCAGTGGTGAGAAACATGCACCTTCCCACACAGAGGTGACAAAGGATCTACTTCAGCCATCTCAGTTTCATATCTCCAGTTTTGTGGGACAGTGGGATTCATCTCACCTAGGTTAAGACACCTAGCTCTAGGTATCTGCTAGTTAGATATCTGAACTTAATTCAGCCCATGTAAGCTCCTTTCATAGTGCAAAAAGCAAATGTATGGGTGTTGTCTGCCCTAGTTAGATGCCTATCTTAAAATGGATTGCACTATGGAAACATCTGTTTTATCCTTTGGATCTCAATATTGTCTTGAGTAATTTCCTTAGATTCAGGTGTTTAAGTTTTAGATGCCCAAGTCTGGGCAGATGACTCACCTCTTGTGTTGAAAAGCCTCCATTAGCAGTTAGTCATATTCCGTATCCAGTGAGTGACTATTTTAGCTTGAGTCATGCCTATGTAGTCTACTACGTGCTTTTTCTTAGAATAGGTCTTTCTCAACAGGTGCTCTCTGACTTCATAAATTTTTCCATTGCAGTTTTAATGTCCATAGTCAAGCAGGTCCTCTCAAGGAATCCCACTCAAGGGTGTTTTCCTGCTTTTCTTAGGGTGTTCTCTATTCAAGGTCAGGGTCTACGTAGACTTCAATGTGTATCTTTGATGCCTTTGATGTTAATGGAAAAAATGTAATATCCTTTTCACCCCTGACTCCTGCGCCCCAATTCTTGCCCTATTTGTAGGTTCAGGTAAAGAGATCGATATTCATGTCACTTTGAAACATACAGAGAAAGACAGAGAGAGCCTGTGTGTGGGAAACAGACTATTCTCCCTGAAATGGGGTAAGCAGAAGACCTGTGGTCCTTGAGCGGATGTCTGGAATATTTTGGAGGCACTGAAGTAGCTTCATAGTGCTGGAGGAGGGGGGGATGTCGGAATTAAGTGGTGGTGTCTAGTCCATACATGGAGGCAGGCTTGAAGACTCTGAGTAGCATCCATGAACGCATCACCACATGATAATACACGATGAGTTATGCCTACTCCTTCTCTTTCCAGAAGAATCTGTCCCCTTATGAAAGACTTTCAGTTCCTCTTGTATTGCAAAGACAGCAGGACTTGATTGTCAGAAATCTTATCTTTCATATATGTCTTTATATATATTTCCATTTGGTGGTGTGTTCAATACTTCCAGGAACCATGCCTTTGAGTCCAAGCTAAATGAATGTATTCGTTAACTGATTTAATTAATTTGTTCCAGCTAACATCCCAAATAAAAAGGTAAAGAGTAACTCTATCTATGTAAAAACATAGGGAAGGGAAGGGACGGGACGGGAAGGGAAGGGAAGGGAAGGGAAGGGAAGGATTATTGACCTAATTAACTTACTACATAACTTGCCATGAGATTCTGAAAACTTGCAATTCGTGGGCAATGTGAATCAATGAGATGGATACACAAGCAGTAACTAGGGACAGTTTGGAAAACCGTAAAACTTGGCTAATTTACTGCATGAATTACAAGACTGAAGAAATATGGAACTACTAGCAGAACAGTTATTTCAGCTACGCACCCGAAATGAAGATGCTTATAAAGTGTAAGATGACTCCTCTATCTCTTTCTCTTTTTCTTCCTCTCAATCACCAAATTTCTCCAGAAGTCATAAATTTTTGATGAATGCGAGTTATGTTAGAGTCAGGATATTGTTTATTATGCTGTATGTATACCTAATGAAGCAAATGGAGAATCTTGCATGATTAGTAATAGATATGAATGTGATACAATAGGAAGAATAGGGAAGTTTGCCAATCTAAGATGAGGAAGAGACTTAAGAAGACACTCTAAAGAAGAGAAAGAAAGAAAGAAGACAAGAAAGAAAGAAAGAAAGAAAGAAACCCAACAACAACAAAACAGGAAAAGATTGCATGATACTTTAATTATGCAGCTAACTGCAAACAAATAAATGATGACATAGATGAAGTAAACCATGTTAGGTCAATATTCATACAAGGATGGAAAAGAGGTTGGAATTCTGCTATAGCTTCCTTAACTCTCCCCATTACCCTTGTATTTATAAAGACATATCTGTAGTGAGATGACTCTATCACAAGCAACTTTAATTACTTAAAATAATTACCTTTTAATGTAACTGACTTCACAGTATAGACCAGAGAACAAAATATACTGTTAAAAGTAGATCGAACATAGTCTTTGTCATGATACTTGATGGATTTCTCCACCAATTGGTCACTGAGATAATGCAAGGATTAATGCTGTTTTATGTATAGTTCTAGTAAGCAACAGGGTCATATAGAAGAAAGGCAATTAGAGAAATTAAAAACCTTATACTGAAAAAGCATAGATTGTCTGTGTTTAAATGTCTGAAGCACTGAACACAAAATAAGTCTGTAAAAAAATCTTTTCAATATCAAAACAAGAGACTGAAAAAATAAGGATAACTGCCTGATATGAAAGAAAAAAAAGAATAGAGACTGTATGAAAAAGAAAACCTTAAAATGTTACTGGAATTAAGAACTGTGGGAAAAATCAGGTTGTGGGGAATCAGAAAAGGAAACTAGAAACAGGTTGTGGGAAATCTGAATAGGTAGTTACATGTTAAAGGTCTTGAAAACATTAGGATAAAATAAAAATGTTTAATAACTGCATTAGGCCTTGCAAAGAAATTAGCACAAATTATCTTTAACCTCAAAAATTAAAAACAAAGCTATAGTGGAATTGACAATGCAGTAAGAGTAAGATAAACTCTAATGATAACTTTAAAAGGGCACAGAATGATATGAATAATTTTCATCTTGGACAAGGATGCAGATCATGGATCAGAAGGTTATAGGGCTGATGGAGATGTGCAAATCAAGACAGAAATTACTGCTATCTGGACAATGCCAAAATGTAAAAGCTGTGCTGATAAAGATGTAATCCTGGGAGTGATCCTTGTCCCTCAGATTACATTCTGAAGAGTTGCTCATGTTTACATAGTTCAGAGTTACTTAATCCAGAGCAGACTGGCTGTATCCACATTTTGTAATACTTGGCCCAAACTGCTCCTGGGGCACATCTGGCAGTCCTAAAACATATTGATCAAAGAGCATAAATGGTGTAAATGCTGCGCCATGACAGAACTTTTACATCATGCTGTTGAGGGAGCGTGACAGATGCACTGGGTATTCGTATGAGGTTATACAGAACATATAGGAGAAGGATATTTGAAGACTGGAGGTGTTTTAGCATAAAGGTAAATGACTGTCAGACAAAGGAACTAAGCCTGGCACGGCCCACAGTGCCTATAATAGCCCTTCCTTCTCTGAGCTACATCCAGAACTTCATCTGGCTTTCATCTTAAAAAAAAAAAAAAAATTATTTTGTTCCATACAGGGTCCCCAGGGGTGATCCAACATATATATGTGGATAATCAGAGAGCAAATTAATTGGCAATATGAATATAGTCAGATGATTGTATGCATGCATGTTAAGGGGGCTGGTAATGTCCATGTCTGAATGCAAGAAGAAATTGGAAAGATACAGGAAATTGCAAGTCTGATAGAAAATATTCATAATGATTACATCACATTTTTAGAAGGGAACCATATCTATCCCTTCAGAATAACACTTATCGCATCTGTTTAAGTAAGCAAGAAAAATAACATAAAAAATGAAAGATCTTTCATGTAATAATGAATAGCAAAAAATGTAATTAGAAATGGTCAGCTTATCCACTGGTCATGACATATGACCTAGAGGCATCAGTAAACCATTAGTGAGATGTGATCATGCACAAACAATTGTGTCCATAATATCTATCAGACAAGGAACTGCCAAGAACAGAGGAAAATGTAACAAAGCCACTGGTAAGATCTTTTATGCAGTGCCACGCACAGTTCTATTTGATTGTGTTCAAGAGAAGAGCACTCATACTGGAAGAAGTTACAGCAAGAGACTACCAGAATGAAAAAAGTAGACCTGTTTTACTAAGGGAGATTAAAAGAGGATTTTTTTTTTAGCTTAAGAACAATAAGAGCTAAAAAAATTGATCTTCATAAATACCCTGAAGTTATAAACACCAGGTTGAAAGAAGGCATATTTAAATTTAAGTGTTGGAACAAGAATAAATTAGCTTAATCTGGCCCTGGCATAGAAACAAAAGGTTCCTAATTTTCTGAAGCATGAGGCCTGTCTTAGTCACCCTGTAACAAGAAACCCAACTGGCTTCAACGTCCTAGGAATGGAATATATGATACAATCTCCTGACACAGAAGTATTTGGACGTGGACCTGATAACACCACCATCTTTCTCTATCTCTTTTAATCCCATTTCCTATTATTTTAATTTAGGGTTAAAGTATATGGATTTTTTTTTTTTTAATACACTTGGTGACTGTAAAGCTCTTGTGTAAACAGACGTAATATAAAGAATTGGAGTATGGATTAATGTTACAAGGCAGGTGATGTGATTAATGAGCTACTTTTCCATTTATCATTGGCATCATATGTAGGCAGATTCATAGAGATATATATCACATAGACATACATAACACATACACATATGGAATGTGCATAATATTGTCAGATATTATTTCAAAAAATTTGACCAACTAAAATGTTACTATTTATATTTGGAGAGAAGGTGATAGTGGAATGTGTAATGTTAAAAAAGAGGATGATGAAAGAAATTGAGATGCCAAAACTGATCATTTTGAAAAATAATATAACTTTTTTGCTGATTTGCAGTTCAGGCACATTTTTATAAGTAATTTGGAAAATTTCAGAAGGAAGATTTAGGAATCCAGATATATCCTTCAAAAGCTAAATTGTATCCTTGACACTTCATTTTATCTTCCATTTCCCAGTTCCTGTTACAGAATATATCCACATATTTAAGTAATATTACAAACAATATATTTTTCCTTCCATTTTTCATATATGTAAATAAAAGAGCAATTATTTTTTGTGATTTCTCCTTGTTATTTCACTGAAAAGGAATTGACTTAAAATTATATCAGCGTTTGCCTTCTCTCACAAAAATTTCTTCACACAGTTTCTAGCACATGTAGGATTAAATCTTGTTGTGATGACTTCATGTTCCTGGAAGAAAGAGATCCAAGGAAGACTCCTCACTTTTCATCTATATTTCTGTATCAATAGTCTGGTGTATTTACTACCAAAGTGAATGTGAGTCTTGCAATTTATCTCAAAGGCAGTAGAATCTGTTATCTGAGTATGACACTTCCTTAAGAATTAATTCACTGTTAGTTTTTCTTATGTCGTTGCAAGCATTCAAATGCATTATTTCTATGACACAACTACATTGGCAACCATCTAAAGACCTAATATCTCAGTAATCCCTATGATCATATGTGCTTGCTTCTTCCTAGGGATAATCTAAGGATGTATTATGGAATAACAACTACTGTATTCATGTCCTCATGCCCTAAATTGGTAAAGCTATGCATGGATCCGTCACATGGATGTTGGGTTTTTTTCCTACCATGAACGATCCGTGTAAACAAGTAGAACAGATGATGCTCATGAATGCCTACTATTCATCAGCCCTAAACAGTATATATCTGAGTAGTAAAAAAAAAATAATTCTAAAATATGGTGAGTCATCAAAAACTGAAGTAACACTTTCATGCATAATTGCAAAAAAAAAATAAAAAATGCTATCTGGTCCATATTGGAGCTTACTGATGTGATAAATTATTAGGTTACTGTTGTCAAAATTAGTATGACTTAAACTTGACCAATGCTTGATGCTTCTTTGTCACTGTTGTTGTTCACTAATAATATTCCCAGCTTCTTAATACCTCACAATCTCTTTGAAGAGGTATTGAACCATCATTCATATAAAGAACTGTATCATTTTTACAAAGGGAAGCAGAAGTAGGAAAGATGTGGAAGATCTTTAAAGTTAGATTTAAGGAGTGCAATTAAGTTTTTGGCGAGAAATGTGAAAGAAATTCCAGGCAAAAAGGGTTAATGGCATGTCTGTAATACATTTTTGCAAGTAAAAATGTCATCTAGATACAACTTTGGGGGTGGACGGAGAACCACTGAAAGAAAACTTAAATAACATAGTGTGATTTTTAGGAGTTTTGCTCTCCTGAGCTGGAATCTCCAGATGGCCTAAACTAAATTAGGATCTCAAACCCTACAGAAGGTCCCCAGCACCCTGAAGAAGTGCTTTTGAAAATATCATCTTTGGATTTTATACAGTAAGAAGATATTTTAGAACAACTATAATATAAAACATTTTATTATTAGAAAGCTGCACAATCTTCAAAAGGAAAGGTGACACTTTCACTTGTCTCATTCATTTATCCTTAATCACGTTTTAGTGCACACTGCGTTATGTTCGTTTGAAGTATTATTGCTTAGTGTCATCCTTCAAGTATGTGAGCAACCCTAAAAAACCTTTTTCACATTTTGGAAATTGCGTTTCTTCCCTGCAGCTACTTTCTTTAACTCTAGGAAACTGCTAAGAATGAGAGAAGCTGTCTTGCGTGACCTCCAGAAACTCCACAGAGGAGCGAGGCAGATTCCTCAAATGCTTTAGATGGAATCAAGTGGTGATAACTGGGTTGGGCTGTAAATTTTCGGTTTCAGCATCAGTCTGTCAGAAATGGCTGAGTCAACAAAGCAAAACATTTCACGAGAATATGCTGCTTTCAGAAAATCTTCTAACAAAGGGTAGTCAGGGTTCTGACATAGCGCTGCTCTGTTTCCTGCTAGGTCACCCCACTCAGAGGGGCATCAGGCTCCAAGGTTTCACAGCCCAATACTGCCAACATTTTTCTCTCTGGGTACCCAGGCTCTTAATACCCAAAGTCTTCCAGGTAAATTGACATCCCAATTCCAATAGCATAGGTGAAAACAGAAAAAAATTTTGGCACCTTTGGTATCTCTAGGTCCTGAGCAGTCTATGTAATAGGACTGTTCTAGAGTAATGGACTTTAAAAACCTGAAGGAGCTGCTCAACAGATATTAATCTAGGCAAAAATCGGGTTCAGTTCAGATCTGTGAGAACAGAATTTCAATCAGGATTTCTTAAATGAAAGATTCATAGCATTTCACAATATATTCTATGAGTTTATAATATGTTTTTTTTCAAGTATGTATTCCAAACTAGGGCAAACCAAATACTGAAATTTTGAAAATGTTTGCAAACTAGAACTTTCAGTTGTTTGGGTTTTTTTTTTTTTTCTTTAACTCTAGATTTTATTATTTATTTCAATTATGCCTTTTAGTATTTCTTTATTTTGATAAGATTTACAGTTTAAAGGGTGACCATGACAATAACATCCTTTCCAGAAAAACTTTGTATTAAAAATACGGATTGTCAGGAATGCAGAGGAGATAGTCCATTTACATACAGCTTATTGTCACCTGATCTAGATACAATATTTATTTCCAACTAAATTTTTTCAGTTGTTATGTGAAATACTGCATTGGAAAATGGCTGCTGCTCCAGCTCATGCAAATTTTAGCTTGTGCAGTTCTTCCTCATTATTATTTTAGTGATCATCAATATTTCATGACAAAAAAATAAGTGTTTGCATTGGCTAATGAGGGTGGATGCCATACCCTTCTCTATATAAAAATCAGCATTTATAAGTTGTTCATTATCAATAATTTCTTGTTTCATGTTTTAGATCTAATAATGAGAACGTACTTAACAGATGATGGACACTTTTAGTCTACCCAGATTATTAAGAATATACAGTAAAAGGATCATATTTGCAAACTGGAAATCAGCTCTGGAGCCAGTGCTGATGAATTTATTGTACATATCTGTTCTACTAGCCAACTTTTTTTTTTTTTCTTAAAGGAACAGAATTCAGCAACATGGACAGTTTATATTCGTTTCCTTTGGTAAACATTACTGAGCTGAAACTGTGAGATATTGTAATTAATAAAAAGAATTATAATTTGGAGAGCTTATAATGCAATCATAACAAGATTAAGTAAAATAAATCAAAGCCAATTTGTGCTTGGTGGTTTGGGGAATAACATTTCTGTCAAGTTGTTGAACAGTAATCATTAAAACATGGGAATAATCCACCTCCTAATTAAACAACAATAAACAATTGTCAATGGCACATAATTGTTAAAAGTCAACAAAGGAAGCATTAGTGTAAACAAAGATTAGACATAGTTCTTGAAAATGAGAATGGGGATGTTATTTAATGCCTGACAGAACAGACTAGACGCAATAAATATTTGCAATACTGGAGTTGCAAATACCTCCATCAATATCATTTAGATAGTAGAGAAGCTGAGTAGTCTGTTGATAATACAAGGGATATGTGGTATGTTTTGTCTCCCATCTTTACTTACCCTTGGAAATGTTACGCTCCTTGTTACGTAGCTTGTTTGTCTGTATTTTTTCATACCCCCTAGTCTTAGAACCAGGCATATTTTCAAAATACTTTTTAGGTCAAACTATTCGGTTCTACCACCAGCTATTTCAGAAGCCACACACTGGTTAGGGAGGAACTGAGGTTAATTCACCAGACCTTGAAACTCTCTATTCAATTCCCAGCTAAGCTCATCTAAGTATGAGGACACATGCACCCCCCATAAAACCACATATGTATACACATACAAATATATATGCAAATATGTATATGTTAGGCAGTTAAGACTAGGCCTGCAGAGGTGTTCAGGCACCTAACATGTACATCTTTAATAATTAAGAATCTAAAAAGCCTTGTTTCAGTGCAATTTAGAAATAACCCAAATTCCACAGATGCCTCTGAGTACAGGCACAGGGCTGAGTTGTCAGAAGGTAGGGTGGGGCATGAAATTTCAGAACTTCTGGGAACTCTGCTATGGTTGCTTGTGCTTGCAGCCTTACTTTGTGAGTTTACCTACCATGTCCTTTGCTAGAAGATGACAGTCAAGCAGTTCTCACAGGAGAGATGAGGTGCCTGAAGTCTGAATTTATCACATGGAAATTTGTCCCTGTGTCTGTATCCATCTAAGCCTGAACCTCTCCTCAGGTCCTTATTTGTATGAATGAGTTTGTATATCACCCTGGAAATTTTGAGGTCACTTAGTAGACTGAAAGCTGCAAAAAATCACATACAGCACGTTTACTCAGCTCTCACCTGCACAGGCTAGAGTCTTATTTTGCTAAATCTGCAATCTGCACTGCAAAAAGTTCCACGTTTTGAAAAGGGGCCTCATGTAAATAAATGTACGACTGAGCCTTGAATTGCAAAACATTTCTCAGCATTATACTGTTTATGTCAATGACATGGTGAACTAGGCACTAGATATGCCATAAAAAGCAATTCATTGGTTTTGAAAATTTTTTTCTGGTGGTGCACATCTCATTCAATTCCATAGTTTAGTTTCCTTCAAATCTGTGGATCGAGAACAGGAGGGAACTTAAGGACTTGGGACTAAAAGCAGGCCATGAAAATATGCATCATGTGTAAATCTAACAGTATCCTAGATAATCTATAATGTTTTATTTATATACAACAGACCACTTTTATTATTGTTGTAACTCTACTGACAGCAGTGTTTTGGTACTGGTGAGTATGACCCAGTAGCTATTTTTTTCAACACCCATGCGGAGAAATCAAGTCAAACCTGAGACAAAAAATCTGGGATCTGAAAGTTTTCTCCAGCCTTTCAGCAATTATTAGAGCTGAATAAAGTTGTATGCTCAGAAATACAGGGGCTTAGGCTCCATACGTGCTTGCTTTGAAGTTCAGTAGCGCTCAGGTCATCAGAATATATACATGCACTGCAATTCCCTTCAGCTAAAGTTCAAGTCTGTAGTATTTATAAAGATATACATTAAAATACCGAGGAAAGAGAAGGCCTACAAGATGGTAGAAAACATTGCAAACATCAGTTTAAGATGTCCTAGTGGCTTCTTGTTTATCAATGAGTCATAGATGGTCTTTGGCTCTTTCATTATTGAAGTTTTATTCATAATCTTCCTGATTTCCTCGGAAGATAAACACAGTAATTTACATCACAGTAGTTCACTTCACATTCTATGCAATCTGTCCAAAGGAGAGGTGATGTAGTCTAATGTCAGTGGAAGCTTTTTTTATATCTCCAATATTAAAGCTTTGTGTTTGTTTAGTATACCAATACTTTCAAGAAAACCATTAGGGACTCCATAACAGTATGATTACTATGTCAGCTGGGATCAGCTAATCCTGCCTATAAGCACCACATACATCATATGTACCATTCTGCACAAACCCAAGAGGGAACATAGATGTTCATTTTCCATATGCTGGCCGCTATTACTGTTTTCAAAACCAGTTTTCATGTTTATTTTCTTTAAGGGGCAATTATGGAGAGATGTGTATATGAAGGTACTTGATCAAGAAATCTTCAGGGAAACCAAAATTATGGTATTAATGATACAATAGTTCCAGTAGTGATATTCTCATTAAAGAAATGGGATTGTGTTTTAAATAAAAAAGCTTGAATAACCACCAATTTGAAAGCTGCCATCTGGATAGACTGCTGATATGTATTAGATTAACATTAAGGACATTGATGACCTATTTGAAAGCACAGATTTCTAAACTGCTGCAGAAAAATTATTTTTCAGCAGTGAAGGGAGCTAATGGTCAAGGACCGAAAGGATTCAACTTCTGTGTTTGCTGATGTGGGTGCTCTGCCTGCATTGGTTTTATGCTTTAGGTCAGTGGAGCTATTTTAAAATTGTTATTCAGCATGTGTAGGTGTGGCAGACCCTGACATAATGCCACTTCCAATGTCTGCACATTCCCTCAAAAAAAAAAAGTAATTATCGCCCCTCCCCTTCACATGTGATATCTTGGAGTTCTTCCAGGGATAGTTCTGTGTCTCTTTAGACACTTGGTGAATCTTTTTCATTTAATTAAAGAATATAAAGATTTTTATCTTTTTTATTTGTTCATTTAATGTTTTAATTAAGGAGATGTGATCCTGTTATTCAGAGATTAATTCAAGTGTATCATTGAAAGGGCAGCAGATGCGATAATATGCAACAAAGTTAGGGACTTCATGGGTGTAATTCCCTGGCATAATGATGAGTGTAATCCACTAATAAATTTGTCTCAGTAATTTTTAGGAAGGTAAAATTTCATGGGGAGGGGGGTATTTTTCTTTTTCTTTCCAATGAGTGGAAGCTTTTTTCAGAAGTAAATGGGGTCATACTGGTGTTCTGAAAGCCACTGACACTGAACTCACTGAACCCTAGAGGAGAAGGGTCCCTGATCTAATTAGTTCTACTTTGAGAGGGAGGATTGGATAAGGTGACATACAGAGGGCCCTTCCAAGTTAAATTATTCTATGATTCTGTGTTTTCTAGGTAGGCAGATAACATAATTTTCTTAAGAAAAACAATGCATGAAGTTTATTGCCTCATCCAAATCCCGTTGAGATTGGTACATAAATACCTTTTAATTGACTTTATATTGGTAAGTTCTTCCCCTGTGAAGCTTACTGAATTCTTTGGGTCAATATACATAGAGGGACTTAACGTGGCCCAGTTCACATTAACCTTGTAATCAGAAAATGTTTGGAAACATAATGCAAGCATATGAAACCAGCAGTGTATCACTTTTATTCTGATGCAGAACTGCCATGTTCTCTGCATTAAGGAATGCAGACTTACCGGATTGGTGGGTTTGATCCTGGGGTTCTTTGCACTATGTCTCATTGTGAGAAATCTGCATGCCTTTTGGGAAGTTAGTCCCTGAGAATTTCACCCATCAGGCCATAATTTTCACCTGTGTAATTAGAAAACATTGCTTTATTTTAGTTTGTTTTATTTTATTTATTTTTTAATTTTGTTTTCAATTTTACACTCTGAATGCAGCATTGACTAAAACCAGAGCTGATTAAAGACTTCCAAAGTTGATTGCATGCAGTACTGATGAGCTCACATACAGTCATACTCATTAGGATTTGGATGCCAAATGGGACATATAAAATGCTCAAGTGACATTTGGTTGTGTAAAGTGTAAAAGAAATATTTCTCATGCTAATACAGATTATAGACATATGTAAAAATATATGTATCAAAGTTAGATTCAAATCCAAATTCTGGATGAGAGAATAAACGCTTTTATAGTTTAATGTTTCTAATTATAATTCCTACATATCTTTCCACTTGTAATAACATTGGAACTCAATTCAGTTGTCCAATCATAGGTATATAATGACACCTGAGCTAATGCAGGGTTTATAAGACACAGGGCTAGAAGATGTGACAAAGCACGTCCAGCACACACGAGTCATTTTGAAGTGGCAACTGGAAACCAGAGAGGCTATCTGGGATATTTTAAATGTCATGAAATGTCTTGTGTGGCAAACAGAGTCAGGTTCCTTTGAACAACTTCTTCTGTCTCTCTCTGGTCCAGTCTAGACATTACACATCCTAATGGATTCACATCTAATCTTATTACCTAACAGTTATCTTATGCTTCTAAATTCTTGTTAAAAAGGCATTATGAAAGGATTAAGTTAGCAGCTATAACCTTTAAGAAAGGGTTACTCTTGATACGGAGGGACATGGCTCTGGATAACCTGAAGGGAAGCAATGGAGCTGCAACTATCTTCGGAAACTGGGATTGATGGAGTTGAAAACCTACATATTTTTTCTCCATTGATTCTTACACTTCCCTCTTCTCATATTGTATTTTTGTGAAAAAAGATCAATTCAAGTATGTTTTTATAAATAAAATTGCAATTTTTCTTTTTTTCTTTTCCCCTTTCTTCAACCCAGCCTCTGAAGTTAATAGGAATGTTCTAATTGATTTGCTACTGCAAGCATTATTATAATTGACAATATAGTTAGCTCTCTTGACATTCCAGTGAAGATAGTAGGGGTATATAATATTAATACAGTGTATATTAAAGAGATTAAGAAACAACTAATACACTGAAAAAATCAGTCATCCATGTGGATTAATCATCAAACGGGATGCTCCTACCGTGGATACACATAATAGTCATGTTATATGGCATTCGATATTTTCATCAATGAGCTGGAAATAAACATAAAATTACCATTGACAAAATATGTCAACCACATAAAGGTCAGCCATGGCGAGGACAAAATAGCTATCATATGCAACTCAAACTGCTTGTTTAGTCTAACCCCTTGAAATTAAACGAGATTTAATGCTTAATTACTTAGTCAAATACAGGCTGATGGGTCCAATATGAGGGATAACTTCTGAAATGTGGTAGCTTATGATATGGAGCAAGTCAGTCTAGTTGAAATTTAGCAGCTTGTTAAAGATTCACATTAACCATTTTGTTGAAGAGAAAACTACACATACATAACAGAATATTTAGAAGGGACACTGAAAAAAAAATATCATATGAGTATGCAAGAACAATATAAGTTAATACAATGCAATTATCAGCACCACAATATGCCAAGGATACTAGCAGTAGTATTACTATTTTCACAAAGCTGTTATAAGATATTAAATGATAGTACATGACCAGGACCTTTATCATCTTATAAGAAAGCACATTGCACTATAAAAGCATGACATTAGTTCTCTGGTTATTAAAAGTCATCCTACTGATTCATCAGTATTTCTCCCTATAACACTTGATTCTCTTCTTGGAGATCTTCGATCAAAACACTGAGCTCAGATGAACCCAATTAACCCATAAAATCTAAGAGCATAAAAGCACAAAGTAGGGAAGTTGCAGGGAGTGCTGTTAAAATGGATTAAATGTGTTTGGGAACACAGACATTTAGATAGTAGAAACTACATTGTCAGCTGCTTCCAAATGTGCTGGAAAGATCACAGAGATCAGTCTGTAGAGATAAACTGCATTGCAAAAAAATATTTGCATACAGTGAGAACAACCGTGTGCAAATGAAGCTTTCCATGCCAGGCAATGAGTTTATGGAAATGAGAATAAAGTAGATCAGACAATACTACACGATCCATAAACCTTTTCATTAAGCTCCTCCTTCACGTCGAACCAAAATTCAGGTTTTCACAAATAATTAGAAGTCCCCACTGACTTTCTCTTTAAAATGCTACTGTGACTTCATATGTGATTTTTTTTTTTGTCACTACTTCACTTATGTTTCATTATTTCATTTACATGTCACATATAAAGGAAGTCAGGCACCACCTTTCTCTTTTTTTTTCCAAGTATATGGAGCTAAAATTTGAAATACACTGATGTCTTGGTGGAAGAGCCATAACAGAGCATGTTGTCTTATTGCATTTATGAGTGTGTGTTAGAAGATTACATAACAACACCAGGGCTATATATTACCATAGGAAGGGTGTGTAACAGGCTGGTAAACCACAGAAGTTTTCTGCCAGATGAGGAGAGCACTTCCAGTCAGGTTCTGCTGGGATCTGTTCTGAAGCCTATTTAGAGTAATTTATTTCTTAATCACTCCGATGGAGCAGTCGGTACACTTGTAAAACTAGAGGCTTATTCCAGCCTGAGAGTGGTTGTGAGCACTCCAGGGCACT
Source organism: Charadrius vociferus (assembly GCF_000708025.1). Lineage (NCBI taxonomy): Eukaryota > Metazoa > Chordata > Aves > Charadriiformes > Charadriidae > Charadrius > Charadrius vociferus. The sequence continues at coordinate 1,776,648 of NW_009646945.1, forward strand.
TCCCAGAATCAAAAAGACTCCTCAAAAATTGATAGTTTGGAAATAAAATAAATGCAAATGATATTTCTACCTATGGCTTTAAAGTCAGTGAATGTAGTAATACAATCTTTCCTGCAACAGCTCACCATAGTTCACTGTGAGCATTTGCTAAGTCTATGGAACAAATGACATATATTCAGCAATCTGGTACAGGACTTGAGTCTTCCCTCCATTTTGTAAGTAAAGATTCAAGATGGATTTAGAATAGCACAAGAGAAGTACTGTTTTTAAAATTTCAAGGACTTTAAAATTGCCTGCATTGCTGAGCAAAACCCTGTAGTGCTTAAGGAGAAATCAATTTCTGAAATAGAGACTGGGGAAGATGTGGGAGGCATCAGTACTGCAGAAAAATATTCAAGTGGTATAGTGCATTTCCAGCAAACATGAGTCAATATAGGAATATTATTGCAAAAAGTGCAAATTTTATTTGGGATGTATTAATAGAAGTCTCATATATCAAAAAAGGGAGTAATTATTCCACCCCTTTTGGACATGATGAGGTTTCAGAAAGGCTGTTTTGACCACCAAATCTCAGCAAAGATGTAGACAAGCCAGAGACACTCTACAGAATAATACTGGGAAAGACAAAAGACTTATTAATTTCCTTTAAGGAAACCCTGAAAGAATAATTCTTTTTAATATAAAAAATAGGGATCTCAGGTGGCAGAGGGGGAATGCAAAGGGAAGAATGGTCACAGTAACAACCTTCCAGCATGTGCAAAAGTTGCATGTAAAACATTGCCTCAGAGGTGCTTTTGGTAAGATATTGCAGGAGACCACAAACAGCACAAAGCACCATGTGGAATCAGGATCTTTGTAATTTTTCTAGAACAGGTTGGACAAATATCTACATGTAGTGGTATAAATATAACTTATCCTGCACCAGCTCAGGGCTATTAATTAGACCAACCTTTTCCAACCTTTTTAAATATGCCTCTTTCCTGCCTCCCAGCTCTTTGGAAACGAAACACACCACGACACAATGTCTTCTGTAGCATTGTTACAGTGGTTTTCTTTCAGTCCAAAATAAAAGCAGAATAAACTCTGTGTATTTATCACCTGTGTTTCCCTTCGCCCGTTTTTATTCGCTTGTTCCCAAGCATGGGAATCTGTAGATATATTTGAGGGGCTGTTGTTTTTTTTTTAATGTTTTTGCAAGCTGTTTTCTGATGTCTGAAGACCCCAGGCTGACAAACTTTATGTTCCTCCTCAAAATTCCTGGGTTTCTTTCAGTGTATCATGATCAATATGTGGCTGCAGTGAAGGTGACAATACTAGTGATGTAGAAGCCTTTTGGTCCTATTAGTATCCATTTAATATTTTCAATTCTTGTTCAGACATAGTAGAACAAAATGAAACTGAAGAGAAGAGTGCAATAGAAAACAAGCATTGCACACCCTTAAATATTATATGTGAAAGCTCATGGCAAAAACTGAATTTCTTATTTCTGCCCCCTCCTTTTAATCCTCTTCTCCCCTATCTCTCCCTAGGTTACTTTCTCTATTGCTTATAAAGCCCTATGCCTGGTTTGAGCCAGGCACTTTTTATTTCCCTCCGTATTGTAGCATAACTGCTGTAATCAAGATTTTAGAGTCATGAAAGCCGAGCAGGGGAGTTCTAAACCTTAAGCACCAGATGTGAAAGGCCAGTAGTGCAACAATCCATATAACCTTTCAAAACAGGCAGAAAAAGTTAATGAGTTACTCCACAAACACCATTCACGATGTTTCGCTCCAGTCTCTTAACTATCAAAACCTCATGTTATTCATTTTCCCATGTCTGAATGTTTCTAGTGGAGTGCACTTGCTTTTGAAAGATTTCAGCCTCTAGCACTCTGTGTTCTCTTATAAAAAAATATTTGTCTTTTCATCCCCCGAGATTTTTTTTTTTTTTTTTTTAATTTGGCACTTTGTAATTTATTACATTCCTTGCTTGCATGTACATGCACCTTGGCATTATGCTGCTTTAATGTGAAGACTGGGAACTCGTGATACAACAGGTTTCCAAGGGCTGGCAAGCATGCATTTGCACAGAATATCTCAACAGATTCTGGCATTTACTATATATGGAGAAATTGCTAAAAACAACTTTGAGGAAAGAATCTGAAGAAATACTTTCATTAGCTTCCAAAACAGATGTTCACATGTACATATATAGAAAGTGGGACAGCAGACAAACACGTTGATTTGCCTGTAATGCTCTTTTGAACCTGGCATGTAGTGAAAGTAAAAATGTCACCTAAAAAGAGATCCATCTGCCCTGGGTTTAGGCATTTAACATGGTAACTAAGTTACAAAGTGACTAAGACAGTTACTACACTCTCTTTTAACAGCCAATGGAGAGAAATACCATCTCCAGACAGCAATTCATCTCTTTCTAAGATAGGTGTCTAGGACAGATCAGATAAACTGCCCTCTAGGGATGCCTCTGTCTCTTTACTGACTGTTAGGGGAATAAGAATAGCTTGGTCTTGGATATCCAGCTTCTAGACTTCTGAAATGTGATGAATTTCATTCTGATATGGCCAAAGAACTGACACAAAATCATTGGCCTGATAAAAAGAAAAAAATCTATTCCAGTTAAATCCTACAAATTTTATACCCATGAATATGAGTGAATGAAAACTCAAGAATATTAAATTTATTTTTATCCGTGATCTCAATTAATTTTGCTTGATGATATCATCAGCTTTTCTCATGTTAATGTCATCTTTTACAGGAAAACAAAAATTTGCAACATAGATAAGGTTTCCACATGAGACTATAAAAGTCTGAAAAAGAAGTAGAAGTATAACAGCAGCCTTTAATGCTTATAATAATTGTTATTAGGTGTAATTAAGATATCTAATTAAAGGGTAATATATTTTTTCTTTTTATTTCAAAGGCAACCAAGAGATATAGGAACCAAGTAATGAATTTTGATTGGTTTTAGTTACATAAGTACTTAAGGCTGTCTTGAAAATCCTGCCTTAGTAGTGTGCATAGTCATATGATCATACATCTTCAAATCTATCATCTCATGCAAAACAGTCCTATTGTGTCTAAATGTTGACTTCAAGGCTGCCATTCACATGAGAAGTAATCACAGGATCAAGACCAAATGATATTACTTTCAGGAAATGTTCTCTTCTGAGATCTTATTTTCTTCCAGGAATTTGTAAAATTGTCTTTTCTTGTAAGGTGTAAGCAGGAGAGGCTGTTGACAAAGGCTTAGCTATTCTTTCACCTTTGAAACCGCAAAAAGCACAAACCATACAGTGGTGTTACTTATGGTAAAAAGAACTGTGTGTAAGAAGGGCTGGAGAACCAGGGATGCACTGTACTCATGGGACAGAGGGCCATGCTGGCAACCTGCCAGGATCTTTGGGTAAATGCGTGGTGCTTTTACTACTAATTTTAGAAAACAGCTTCTAGGCATAGACGCCCAAACCAGAAGATATGTTTTCAGAGCTGTGAAAAAAAGGTCATCACTGAGAAGAAAATATCACAAGAGCTTTAAACAGCTGCTTCTTTTTGTGTGTTTTTACCTCTGAGGTGATAATACATATTATAGAGCTCAGCTCTGGACCTGGTAAATAATTGCTGTATTCTGATTCATAAGGAAAAGGAACATGCTATTCTTCAATGGCACAAGTGCCAATACTGTCCAACAAAGGCCCTTCGGATAATTTTGGATTAGACTTGGTCTAATATTTATGAGTGAGATGTGGTTTTTATCAATAATAAATAATTGTCTAGGATTAGATATAGAACAACGTATCAATTTTGATTAAAATTTTTATAAGGAAAACCAAATTTTATCTTCAGAGCAAGATAGGATGTTGGAAGTTTGTTTTAGAATTCTAGAATTTTTGTAGAGTGCTGTTTTTTGGGGTTTTTTTTAGTTTTGCATTCTCATTTAATATGACTTCTTAATATGTCAGAATTATGATAAATAGAGTTAAAGTAATAGCAACCTCAGATGAGTTCTAAATTAAAAATAGGAATGCTTTCTCAAGGAAACAAAAAGATCAGAAAATAGAACTGCTCAAAATGTTAATTATATATAAAAAAGTCTAAGGGGTTATGATTTCAAATGAAAACAAATTTTGGAAGTGCTGAAATTTCCTTTCAGTCTGAATAGTCAGAAATTTGGGCAATTGTGCATCAGAGACATCATCTGATAGTGTATAGCAAATTTCATTTTTTTTTTTTTTTTAAGTTGGCAAGAGGAAGAGAGACAGCAGGGGTTTTGGGGCCACTGTCACTCATCACCTATGAACTCAGCTGTACCTGTGAACCTTGCTCCACCCTAAGGAGGACTGAAGCAGTCACCCTCACTTACCCCCGGTGCAGATGTTTTTCAACAGAATTACTTTATATGGCCCATACAGTTAAGTTTGGCAAATCCATTCAGAGCACGGTATGTTGATTAATTTTAGTTTGTATTGGCCTCATTTTCTTTGTATTCCTTTGGGAAACAAGTCTCAAAGTGCCATTCCCATTTCACAACAGCTGAACCATTTCCCTAAATATTTTGTGGGAATGTGGATGAAACGGGACAAGAATGTAGTCTCAGGAGCTGAAAGAGGTGGTTTGGCATCTCCCGGTTTTCTCTGTACCTACCTTTCACCAACTGGTTTAGCTGAACAATGCTCTTTCCCATGCCCTGCTCTTCTCCACCTCCTCCTTTTAGTTTCTCATATTTGGTCACAGACCTACTCAACACACAGTATACTTTTGGTGTGTGTTTGGAGAATGCTTAAGAATTTTGATTTTTACTGGGACTTCCAGTGGTCCTAGAAACAAAATTATGGGTTAATTAGGAATAAGAAAGGGAGAACCTGAGTAAAGGACATCTCCTGTGAATGTGGAGAATGGAGGGGAGAGGCAGAAAGATCAGAAAGTGAGTCTGGGAACTGCCATGCACAGCGAAGAGAAAAGAGAATAATGATGGTGTGTACTGGAAGGTGAATAGCTGGACAAGGGTGGTTCCTCTGTGTTCTACCTCTAAACATCAGACCAGTTATGCCAAAGGAAAATGTTCTGTTCTTTATTTGGAAGCCTGTTCAGCTTTCAGTCTCTCCACTACATTTGCCAGCGAGAGCTTTCTTAACACCTGCTGTGTAAAGGGGCTGCAATCCGCATCTGCCACAGAGGAGCGAAACATCTCAGCAGCCAGTCATGAAGTGGTATTTCTCAGTCAAACTTCTTTTGGCAAATTCACGTGTTTATACCATGGATTAGCACTTCTCAGTTATCTCCTTCGTGTTCACCATTTCCAATTAGTTCAGCCATTCCCCCAGGGATTAATCAATTTCTCTGTAGAATAGCAAATACCAGCCTTCTCGGACGGCGCTTTCTTCCTCAGGTTGCATTTGAGCCCTCTAACACTGTGAAAAGCCTGTTAAGTTTAGTGGAAAGACTCATCATAATTTTCAAGGTGCTGGAAAATCAGGCATTTATATGGAATTTAGACCAGTGCACACAGTATGTGGGTTATTTTTTGCAACAGGATAAAACAAGAAGATACTATCTTAAATAGGAAGTCCATTACAGCTAAATCATAAAACTTGTCTGCTAATTAAATCAAGTCTGCTTTGGAGGCTGTTTGTTAGAGACCATGAACCTTCCTGAATCTCTCTTAATGGTTAATGAGGTAAATGAATGAGAAACGTAACTGATGAAGAAAGGTAAGATTGGTGGATTTAGCTGTAGGGCTTGGTTGCATTAAGCCAGAAAGCACTATTTATTGTTTTTTCATTTTTCATTTCCCCGTTCTTGAAGGGATGTGTTTGTCACTATTGATCACCATTTCTGCCTTTTTGTGACTGTTTCTTATGGTTTCAGTTGTTTGCACTGGGCATTTTTGCCTCTCTCTTTAGTGAAAAGTAAAGAGCTTTTGTACTTCCAGTTTGTAAAATGTTGTTTTTCTATAGGAAATTTTCCTTTCTTCTCCAGGATGATCATACTGGTAAGGATCAGAGGGGAAATATTTTTGTAACAGACACAGAAGTATGCAAATGTTAGCTTTTCTAGCAACTTAAGCATGGCTAAGCAAAGCTACAGATTTTCATATTCATTATGCACAAATGATACCTCCATAAGGTATTTATGCTCTATTTTTAGAGCAGTTAAGCATCAATAATTTAAGAGAAATAGTCTGCTGTCAAAGCTGGAGATTGAGGAGAACATGTAACTCTCCATAGGATCTCTGTGTGGAGACTGCACAATACAACATCTGGGAATATAGATTGATGCATGCAAATGGATGGAAGAAAAATCCATGGGGCATATCTGAGAGGAAAAGTTTTCTCTCAAAACTCCCCAGAATATCAGGGAAAGGTTAGGGAGAGACAAGGCCTTGCATACTGATCGTGAGAAGTGATTGGCCTTATAAGAACTGTAAACTCCCTTCCATAATTTCTCAAGGCACAAATGAGCTCTTACAATTCCTCTCACACAGGTGTATTGCTACATAGCTAAAGAAATTGGGTAAGCTGATTTATCACACTTACAGCCAGGTATCTTTTTTTGTCATAGTTTGGCATGTCTCTTGTTCTCTGATATTTATTTGATGTATTTACTCAGTTGTAGCTTGGTAATGGGTAATTCCCCTAATCAGTTGTCATATTGTTCCTGTAGGGCATGGAAGGATTCTGTCTTATTTGTAGTATTATATATAACTCAAAAGAATTTTGTATATGTGGAGAAGGGTATTCACAAGTTTGATCATGAGTTGTTCTTTTGGCTGCTCTGCTTAAGGAACGTGTCCATACTAAATCAGATTTCTTTATCAGAATAAATTCATAAGCATTCTTTGCCTTTTCTGCTTTTGAAAAGGACGAACTCCAGGTAGTTTTCCCTTAGACTAAAAGGTATTGGAAATGCATCTGATCATTATGTGCTATTAAAATACTGAAAAGAAACGGCATTCAGAAATCTTCCTTAAAAGTTATTAAATCAGTTGCAGATGTAACCAGAAAAAATTAGCAAATGATGTTGGACTAACGGTGGCCATCAATTTGCATCCTTTCCCAAGCACAGCTTCTGTGCTGAATGATATGGGAGATCCAACAGAAAAACAATAGGTACTTATATTATGCATTATATCAAATTATATGTCATGACCATGAACCCCTTCCAGAGGTGACATGCCTGACTCTATTTTTTCAGAAATTAGGGGGCCAGCATGCAGGTAGAAGCTCAGCTGGGAGCTGAGAGGCCTCTTCTCAAAAAGCAGTATCTTACCTCTGTAATACTCATCTTCCAGCTGTGCAGGTTGTGGGGTGGAGTGCTCAGAGGCACAGGGAAGCACTGTTTACCCCAGCGGCATCGCTCAGGACGCTGCATCTCCAGGTCCTGGTTTCGCTGGGTGCCAGCGTGAGAGATCAGCGATCCCAGGAGGGGTGCTGCTCCGCTTGCTCTCTCCTTTCTCCCCAGCCTTCGTGGCAATGGAGGAGTCCCCAGTCCAATTTGGGGACAGAGAAAATCCAGGAAGGAGATCCCCTTTTTCTTCTTTTATATCTTTCTCCCCATTTCTGACTCCTTTGCTGCATTCTCAGCTCTATGCATAGCCTCCTCCACTTTTGCTGTTTTGGGAGCAGTGTGAGCTTATGGACCTTCAATTAATATGTACGTTCAATTAATAATTTGGATTTTGTGGAACAGAAGCAGGAGAGAGGAAGTGGTGGTTTGTAACAGTTTACTCTCAGTAAAACCTGAGTATAGTTTCACACATATTGTTTTCAGAAGGACTTTGATATTTGGAGCAGGGAACTCCTTCGGGTGAGATACACATTTCATGGCTTTTTATTTGAGCTGTGAAATTCTGCTCAGCTTTCACTGGTAACCAAAACTTTAAAAAGGCCCCATGAATTTTCATTAGACTGCTTTCTGAAAGGAGTTTCTGCTTTCTCCTGCTGCATTTTTCCTTACCTCAAAAACGGACCCTTAGATTTTCTGCTGAGACATAGTGTTTCAGAGCTGTATGGTAGGTTTTAGGGGTTCCTAATATATTAAAGTCCACCTTAGGTAAGGGTGAGATTTAATTGTTTTGACTCTAAGTTGATGGTTTGATCCTTGAATTACTGCGTGTATCTGGGATGGATATTCAGATACATTTACCATATATCTCTCAAACAGAGGATTTTTCCTCCTGTGCAGATCAGTTGTTCTGCTTCGTGTTGGAGGACAGGATTAGGAAGCAACAGCTCTGGCTTTTACTCATCTTTGTCTCACCTGTAGGTTGGGGAACTGATTTCACAGAGAGTGCTCTACTGTCACATGTGGTGAGGTGAGCAGCTTCTGGATATTTTTTGCAGATTATTTTGACTTAAGTGAATGCTCTTCTAATATTTCAAAAGAAATAAACTCCCCTGGACTACATTAGATTATTTTAAACACGTCAGCTTTGTACAATGTTTATCTTCCTATTTCCAGTACAAGTTTGTTTTCTTTTGTTTTTTGTTTTTTTTTTTAAATGAATTTTAATTTTAACCCAATCAGTCTCTCCCTCAGGCTGAATGCTTACTCTCGGCACACCAGTGTACTGAAGCGATTAACTGCAGATGGACTCTTTTCTTTTGGTAAATACAACTTTGCCATTGCAAAATTACCACTCTGTTTGACTCCTTTTAGAGAACATGTGAGGGAATTCAGTGGAAAGAAAATGTGACCGAATATAGACGTAGTTGATTCAGGGGTGAAGTGAAAATGTGTTAACTGTGCAGTGCTGAATGGATAAACTATGTGACCTGACATTCCCACTGCATGAGTTGCTGCCATGAAGTGTTTACCCCATGATAACTTCTTGACTTGCAAATGAAGATGTAACTTTGAAAAGCAGACCTCTGTTTCCAGCCATTGGTGAGGTCCCACGTTTTAGTAATCCATTACCTTAACATTTACCTTTTGTGCAATCCCTGTTATAGACATAAAACGTACTGCAATTTCACTGACTTCCATGGGAGTTTCTTAGAACTTCAGCATAAATTATACCAGCTTTAGTATTTTGAACTAGCTTAGCATTTTAGACAATACCAAACTGCCATTTTTACTTGTTATGAAAACTCTGAATTTCTCTTGTATTCAGAAGGACTCTGACACTATTCCACTTAGCAGGTCTATTTGAAACCAGCTATAACAACAAAGCTTCAAAGTTTTCCAGTAAAGAAGAGTTGGGTTTATCATCTGATAAATACTAAATGAGTTTCGGTGCAATAAAAAACCATAAAAAACAGAACAGGGATAAGAATAAACTTTAATTGCTTTAGCAACAAACTTGTTCCTCTCTATTTTTCCAATGAGACACAAAAGTCTGCCTTTTGTTTCAGTGCTGGAAAGCCTCTAACTTTATTTTTAAACACTAGTAATTCATCTTTCACTTTACATTTATCTGAGCAAGAATATAAACATTACTAACATTGAACAAGGAAACAAAACTTCTTATACAGTCAACTGAATATTGTATGTGAATAATTCTCCTTAGTTTCAGCTAAGGAGCATTATTCACATACAGTTATTATGTTCATATCATGATCAGAAATAGCATAGCTGAGAGAGGGAAATGGTACCCTAACAGTTATGCTAATTTAACAATTTGTCTAAATGACTTCTTGTGAGGCAAAAATAACTAAAGAACCCATTAATGCTTGTTCCACAGTTATTAAATAGTTGTTGATTACACATCATCCCCAGATGGGGAAACTAAGGTTTAGCCCAATTGCCTAGTTTCTTGACTATAAAGAAGAGATGGGCACCATGTGACTCTGAAAAGCAACCCTCAGCTTCACAAATAAAGTCAGTGAGTAAGTGAGTATCAAAACTCTCAGTTGAATTCAGAGCTGTTCACTTCCAGATATATGTCAATTTTCTTTCCTCTATATATTTATCAAAGCCACATATTTTCACCCAGATGGTCCAGATCTCTTATTTTCCTGCTATATTGCTTTCATTGCAGTTACTGTTGAGTCTGTATTTCCAAGATAAATCTCTGCATGTTATTGAGCTTACGTCTTTGCTATAAAAATGTATTCTAAACAAACATGGACCGGGGGAGGATTCATACAAGTTCTCAGTACGGGAAGGGAAAGGTGTTTTAACATTGCTTTATGTTGTATGGAAGTATCTATAGACTATGTGACAGTGAACGGCACTATAAAGTTTTATTGTCATAACTTTGGAAGGACCATTACACAAGGCTAGGCTATTCTGGTTTTCTAAACAAGAAGCTGTAAAACCCTAGCTGTTCTTGCTGTACAGTATTTTGTTTATATCACAAACAATTTCTGTAAATTTATTTTATTACTAACTTTTCATTTGTTTTTTCACCAACTTTTCTTAGAAGTGCAGACTCATAAGAAATGAGAACAAAGATGTCACCATCACAGATTAAAGTTGATCCAACACCTCTTGAAGACTCATCTGTCCTCAAGTCATCTGCCTAAAATTCCTCTATCACTCTCTACAAGCAATAGGGAGAGAGGTAGATACTTCTAGAAGACGAGTAAATTCTACCAGACTTTGTTATCCGTCTTCAGATGATCCTCAGAAAGTGCTGATTTCTCTCTATTAATCTTATAGTGTGCTTAGAAAAACAATTTTGACCAGATGCTTCAGATTAAATTAATCTCATGCTAAGAACCTCCTTTGTCTTCAGTGGGAAATACTTGGGTCTGCGGCGCGTTTAGAATTCTGAAATGTAACATGAAATCAATGCTCATACTCTTCAGTGGTTTATTTACGTGATTAAACCTGACATATGCAAGAAAATTGAAGTAACTGAGTTTATGTATGTTTTCACGGACTGTTCCAAGACAACAAAAGTTTGGAGAATCTGCTTGACAGGGTGAAATAGTAACTTTTAAAGTTGAATTTTATTCATATTTCCATATCTGCCTTCTTTGTATATGTATTTTAATGTTGTATGTGAAGTGTATTAAGTAATATTCATTATTTCTAATGTAATAGCACCTAACATCAAATTAGGAACAGGTTCTAATTACAAGTATTGCAAAACCAAATATGCCACAGGCAATTCCCACTCTGGAAAAAGCTCAGTCTCTTGGATGTAGGTTTCTATTTCTTTTTCTATTTACATATGTTTCTTTTTTTACTCATATATTAACTACCTTAATGATGAGTATTTCTATTGTCAGTTCAGTTAGACGATAAATTGATTTGTCTGTATTTTTTTCATGAGTTTGGGAAATTTTTTGATAATTAACAAAATCATATTGCATGACTTGAGAAATTAAGAGCTGGGGAAGCCTTTCCTTGGGTTGCCTTGTTTTCACATTATTAATGTTTGGCTTTTCCATTCCTAAACCATCTAGGCTTTTTTCAATAGTGATTGTTGTATTTAAGCACATGTTTATTCATCAACCCATATATAATTTTCTGCTCTGAATATGAGACAAAACAATACTAACTAAGTGACATCATTGAAAATGCATATGAAAATAACTTTTGCTGTAATGGTTTTCCTTACACTCACATCAGAAGTTAGAGGCAAATTAGTTTAAGCATTAACTCTAAACATCTACTCAACTTAGGCAATCCACTTAATTTGTTGTACTTAGTTACTTTCCATATCTACAGTAGCTTACAGCTTCTTATAGAACATGCTGTAATTGAAAAAAGGAAAACACATGAGCTATTTTGGTTCAGGATGTCTAGATCAAATAACTATCATCTGATTAAAGAACAAGGACTGCTTAGAACTATGAAAGAATGTTTGCTATTGTTTCAGGACATGTGCTTTGCAGGAATCATATGATAAGACACTGATATAGAAAACATTTCTCTTTCGGACACCCCTGAATCAGCTGTTTTAATCTTGTTTTGGCATTCCGTAGGAAAAAAGCAATCAGGCAAGCTATAATATGCTAATCCTGCTTCACCTCATGATTTCTGTAATTGTGGTGACTGCTTATGCTTTTGAAGTCTCAGGAGGAGGCTTTGTAGCTGTTTTCTATTGCTTGAAGTTTGCAGAGCTCCGTTTGGGAAAACAGATTCTGGAACTAGTATAAAAAAAGACGAAGTTTTTCAAATTAAAGATTATTCTTTCCCTCCAGTATTATTAATTAATAATTAGGATGCTTAACAAGACTTTTTCTGAAGAATAGGTATTTAAAACACTTGACTGGGAAGTGCCTAGTTTTTCTTCATCATTTTGGTAGAAAGGAGGAACGTGCTGATTTACAGAAGTGAACTGAATGGAATCAAGGTAGGACCAAGATAAGCTGAGTTATGGATTCAAGGACCTCACAGGAAAATATTGCTGAAAATAATGACTTCCATTTTCTTACATGTATTCCAGACAGAAAATATGATGAAGAGGCAAGTATGGGAATGATGTGCAAAATTGCCATTTCTTTGAGTGGAACAGAATGTTATCTGAAGGCATTTGTGTAAAAGATGTAAAAGCAGTGCCATGGTGTTCAAAATGGCAACTGACATCATTTCAGTAGCGTGGAGGTTGTTTAAGTGTAATATTTCTCACAGACCTCTGCAATTTTTTTCAGAAATGGATGGCCACACTGGATATCAGTGTAAGGAAAGGTAAACAGGCAAGAGAAGCAATTATTCTCCCATCAATGACATGGTTGCTACGGGATTTCATTGTTGGAGCTATGCAAAACTCATCTGGAAACAGTGACTAGGAACCTGATCTAACGTTGAAGTTAGCCCTGTTTGGAGCAGAGGATTAGGACAGATAACCTCCTGAGATTCTTTCCAACCTAAATTGTCCTATGATTAGATGGCACAGCCAAAAGTATTTTATTTTTATTTGAAAGTGATATGCAAATGAGAGCAAGACAATGACTTAAGCCAAACATTATAGCACAACACTACTTGACATTTCATAAAATAATATCATAAAAATAATGTGAAAATTGAATAAAATTGATTGTGAAGCTATATTTTGAGATTACAGAGAAAAATACTTGCTAAAAATCCAGCACGATAAAGAGCCTGCAGCATTTTCCACAAGAATTTTTGCACATATGCGCAAGTCCAATTAACAAAAAACACTTTTCCAACAAAAAGCATTGAGACAAATCATATGTCAGTAAGAACTGCATGTGTTTTGTATGTCTCCCATTTAGCTGATCAATATCAGTGCTATTTCTCTGCTTAGAAAGTTTATTCTTTACCTGAAGTTTTCAATCCTGAGACAAAACTAAATTGAATTTAATATAAGTCACTGTCTTAGTAAAAACTGTCTGTTAAACATGTGTTTACATACCCAAACTACGGTCAATATAGTCTTTGGAACTGGATTCTTGTACATTTGGGTACATCTGTAGCAATAGTAGTTATAATATAAGCCACAACACTGGAACTGTTCAAAGGATTTTCCTTTAATATACAGCAAAACAATATAAAACCAGGACAGCATTCCCTGTTGCCATGGAAACACTAATGTCCACTACAAATTATGTTATGTTGAAAGCTATTTACTATACCAGTTTGAACAATTGTTCTAAAATATGTTATTTTCAGAGAGAGGCAACACCCCTGCTGTTCTGAAGTTTAGTACTTTGTGAAAACAGATACATAAATATTGGCTGGACCACCAGCCAAAGACTTTCTAAATTGGAACTTTTTCACATTTTCTTCCTTTGAGTAATAGGAAATGACTAAGCTCAGAGTGCTGAAAATCCCCTTATCGTTGGAAACTCCTCTATTGTTTTAGGCTGGAGACTCATAAGGAAAACAAGTTATGCAGAAGGGAAACCCACAGGACTGGATCACTAAAAGGGTTCCCCAGCCTGCGCAGGGAAGCACAAGACCTCGCCTCAGGGTGGTAAGATCTTTTCTAAACTTTACAGCTGACTGTTCAGCCAAGGGCTGGGCTTCTAGATCAGCCCTTTCTGAAACAAATAGGTCTATATCACAACTGATGTTAGGCCCTGGAGCCCTCAAACAGCCCCCAAGGTGTGACGTGCTCTCTGCCTGCCAGGTTGATGGAGCATTTGCAGTTATCCCTAACATTTGTTTGCAGGATCTCCCTCTCGCCACCCCCAGCCAGGACCACGGGCAGTTATCCTGGATGACTCATCTAAAAAAGAAAGGAGATTTGCATTCTTAGTGGTTTCTGTGAAAATCCAGATGCTTGAAACCAATTGAATAGTCACAGAAACGCACAAAGCGTCCTCAAGACCTACACCCCTCGGGTAAGCCCTGGAGAAAGATGCCCTTACATAGCTGTCATTAACTAGATGTTGCACACACTAGATGTTGCCCAGCTCAGCTGTGCCTCAGCACACACATATTTGAAGAGATTGCTCCGCAGGAGAGGATGCAGAAAGCATCACGTCTCCTGAAATTCCCTGATAACACAGAGGAAAGGCAACATTCCTTCCCTTCCCAGGGTTTCTAATGGCTACACAGGGTGGGTCAGAGGCAAGGTGCAGCTCCTTTATATGAATTGGTGACAAGTGAGGAGTAAAATGCCCCAAATATAGAGCCTGCAGCATCTGTGAGTTAGGCTGGAGTGGAGAGGGGAGTTAAAGTTCTTATTTTTTTCTTCTCTACTGTCATCGCCATGGGAGGCCCAACAACAACACACTGTGTAAAGCAAAACTTGTTTGATTTTGATCCCAAAATTCACATGGAATAGAACTTGTGAATCATTTTACCAAAGTCAGCATCTGATTCAAATGTTCCCACCAATTGTATCTGAATAGCACAAACGTTTTGATGAAGTTTATAGAAATTAGTTTCAAGCTTTTTAAATGTCAACATATGAAAGGCCGATAAATCATTAATAGTTGTTGCATTCACCTTCCTTGGTCACATACCTCACTGGGCCACAGATTCTGCCCAGGCAGTACAGCACAGGTCTTTGCTGATATTGCAAACATCGCCGTTGTTCCATCTAGAAACCTTTATTCAGTAAATGATTTGTAAGTATGGTAGATTAAACAGGAAAAAAGCAGCTACATTGATAGAGTTTTCATGTGATGCAAGGCACAGCACCAGATTTCCATGGAGCAGTTCTATGTTTTCATGGTAAACAGCTTCTGAGACTCAGCAAACATTGTCTTGGGTTGCCTCAGGGAGTCAACTCATCTGCACATGCTCCGAAAATGTCAGATGATTGTTGGGGCTTTTAAACATCACATGAATGAGTGTCAGGGCTGCTTGAAGGCCCTCGAGCAGTGTGGGCTAAATTGAATTTTGCCACCTTGGAGATGAGGAGCTGGAGCCTGGATCAGCTTCTTGTTAAGGAAAGGGGATGAGAAGAAGGAAGCACCAGAGCTGGAATGGAGAGTCAGAGGGAAAACTGATGTGGGAGGGAAGGACAGGGATGGGAAAGCCTGAAAAGTGTGGTCAGTTACTGATGCTTCATCCATCCTTATGTCCTCGCAGAAACATTCCTCCCTTTCACACCGATGGCAGGGGATGCTCTGGGCTTCCAGCCCTCTGCTGCAGGCAGTGGCACCACCAGGGATGGGGCCTTTTTACCTCTCCTTTTGCCCACTCTTTTCCCAAACTGCCTCACAGCTTGTTGCCTCTGGCTTTTCTACAACAGCATTCATCTTCCTCTGTCACACACCGCACAGGGCCGCAGATTCTGCCCAGGCAGTACAGCACAGGTCATGCTGTTATAGCAAACAGCACCATCTTTCCACCTAAAAACCTTTATTCAGTAAATGATTTATAAGCACAGCAGATTAGACAGGAAAAACAGGTGGTTTGCTTTACACACACCTGGGTCTGGTTGTGATGAACATTAAGGATTAACAACACATACGAGCAATAAATAATGCACCTCTTCTGACCTTGTACCAAAAATAGCACCTACAGAGCTTTGCCAGCACCTTCCTAGATAAACCACAGCTATTGCTTTCTAAAGAAAATCATCTTTACTCTAACTTTAGGAAATTTATGGTTACAAAGACTTTACTCAAATTTCAAACTTTGAATTGTTTTTCTGTGTCTAGCCTAGTTTTTCTCCCAAGACCTGCATTAGCTCTTAGATGTGCAGTTAGATGTCTTTTATGACTGCACCCTGCCCTTGTAAGTCCCTGTCACCACTGGCACGGTGACAGGGACAAAACATTGGCGTGTTGCACAGTTGCTTTGTCAGGACTAAAGTGAACCCAGAAGAAGCTTTTAATCTTTAAGCCAGAGGCTAAACAGGTAGCACGATAAATTCACAAGCATCTGGACTGTGCAGTGACTTTCAGACTCGATGGCAACCTGAGGCTGCAGAGTGAATAACTGATGGAAATCTCAAAATGTGTGCGTGGGGGGAGAAGCGTGAAAGAGACCAGCTACAGGCACATATTTTAGACAGGAAAAATGCCATCTGTTAACAACAGTTCACGTGAGAGCACTGTGGCAGATTATATATCCGATTCTCCATGTGGATGTGTTGGTGGAAGTCAGGTGTAGCACCAAGGAGGTCAAAACTGCTGAGAGATCAGGTTCAGGCTGAGGCTGTGCCTCTCCGCTCTGTGAAAGCAGAAGGGATCGTATGTGGCTGCTGAAATCACTGACTCATTTGGGTACCATCAAATGCCTGTAATCCTGTAATTAATTCAATGTGCCTAGTGCCTGGAATAGTGGCGTAGGCGTTCAGACAACATGTTCTGCTGAAAAAATATACAGTGAGATAGAACCTTGCACAGCTCTCCTTACCATAGCTCGTACTCACCGGCTTATGGACCTCCAAGAAGATGGGGCTTGTTGGGAGTGCTGTAGCTCAGAAAGGGGATATAAATGAGTGTACCCAGACACTTCAGAAACACCTGAGAGTTTGAGCTTGAAACCAGTCCAAGTTCAGGTTACTTCTCTGTCCGACTGTGGCGGTGCAACATTGCTGTGAAGCAATATGGGATAGTGAGGACGCTCCAGCTGGGCCCCACAGGAGCACATGCACCATTAGGGCACCTCAAAGTGAGCCCTAAATATGGCGAAATCCAGGCAGAGCATCCAAGGCAAAAAAGCAGCTCAGGACCGCCTGTGCATGAGCACTACAAAAGCGTCCTGTGCACTTTCCTATGAGCGGAGCAGACGTGACCATGTCTGGGTGCCACCTGCAAGGGGAAACACACTCCCACTGCCGCCTGCTCAGGGAAGTGTGTGGTACACTGATAATCACTCTCTCATTCTCAGTGATCTTCTCTGCGCTGAAGCATGTTAGCACTTACAAAAAACAGGAAAGCTGTGGGCTACTGACCCATATCTGCATAAAGCCTCAAATTAATCTTCCTCTCCTGCTCTTTTCCATCCTCAGTGATGACTGAAAATAAGAAAGAACAGTGATTAGATTATTTTACTAATCTTTATCCTATTTATTAAATCATGACATTTCATCCCCCATTGAATTGTATAACTATACTACTGAGAAGTGTAATATGACCCCTTTTTCTTTCAAAATACTGAATAAAAGGCACGTTTATGACACATTTCAGAGGAAATTAGACAATGCTATTTTTGTGCTCAGAAATGAGATGTGTTTTTATCTTGCCATGCTTAATATTCATGCTAATTCACAATGCACTTTTTTACTGTTATCAGAGAAGCATATTCTTTAGGTGTAAATTTGATCTACTGTCTGCTACCTCAGGATTACATGAACACGGCTGTTGGCCTACTTCTCTTTGTACTCTCTTACCTGCTACCATGCTGTGCGAGACAATACAAGTATAATGATCTTCCTGAAATTTTTTTCCCTGGTCTTTTTTTTTTTTTTTTTTTTTTTTTTTTTTTTAAACCCCAGAAAATCCCGGTTTGATGTAGGCAGATGACATGGGGTTATTAGCCCATTCTCTTCTATCACAGATGGATGTGAAACCTTTTTTTACTCAAAGCACTTCCATCTTGTTTTAGATTTCATTTCATAATGTTTTATTCTACTGGACTTTTAATCACTCAAAATCTAATAAGAAAGCCATTCCCATGACTGAAATAGAGCATCTTGTAGTTCCCCTCCCCCTTACCATATTAGGTATATTCAAAACTATCCAAAGCTCTTTCTTGCTCAATTTAGGGATTTGTGTATACCTTTAAAGCACAAAGGTCTCCAATCATATCGTTTTTTTTTAAACCTGCAAATCCTGTGAGCTTTCCTTTAACCACCAACAGGTAGATGAAGTATTTCCATCAGGATTTTAAGGAACTATGTACATAAAAGGTTCAATATGTGCAAGCTTACTTGAAAAAGCAGGGGTATTTATTGTTCATCACCTGCCCTGATAGTTGCCTCCTGGATAAGTCTTCTTAAAAAAAAAAAAAAGAAAAAGTAAAAGGGAAAGGGAAAATCTAGTTGCTCTAGCTGATGCTCAGCTAACATCTTCTGCAGGAGCTGTATCTAACAGCCACCTTAGCCACAGCTGAGGAGGTAATTACTCTCTCCATTACAGTTGTCTGGGTTGCTGTTGTGCCTGTTTTCTCTCCCTGGCTGCAGATTTCA
>NW_009646945.1:1795175-1872283 GCF_000708025.1 Charadrius vociferus
GGGAGGGGACACAGGGCTTATTTGCATAACGGCCCGGCGCGTGCGACGGCGAGCAGGATCTCAGAAGAGAGAGCTTGCCCAAGCACTGCACTTACAAAATTAAACACTTCCCATAGTAGATGTTTTAGTAGTAGCAAATACAATAAGCACGTTAAAGTAGGAGACAATGAAATATAGATGTTGCAAAATAGTAGATGACTTCTCAACAGAATACCAAAAAAAGAGCACTTTTTTTTTTTTCAGTTTTTCTATGTGCTAACACCTGTCCATTAATCTAACTTGAAATTGAAGAATAGCAGATATAAGTATCCCAAAAGGTGACTATGAATGGCACAACAGAAACTTTCTCATCTGCTGAAGAAATGATTACCATTCAATGATTAAATCTGCAATGCATCTGTACTGCATACCAGTGATATGTGGAATATGAGATTGTTCTCCAGGCAGGAGCTTTATTCTGCATATCACCACCACCATTCATAAGGCATAAAAACTGTGGAACAGAAGGCTTTGATAAAGTGTTTCTCCAGCACTCTGGTGTGATTGTTGGACCACTGGGACTGCTGCGTTATTAAAACAAGGATTGGACCTGGGTTGTAAAGGAAACTTCCCAACTAATAAGCTGTCCTCAATTCAGACACTGAATAGCATAGTTCATCTTTCTTTGCACAGTTAAATGAAACATCCATTTTCATACTGGGAAAACCATGAACATTGACTTTTCCAGTGCTAATTCAGCAGGTCTGTGTTTAAACCCACATATATGCACTGATTTTTTCAGTAACCCAACACTTTAACTGCATTAACTCTGAAGTGTCAGAAATAGGTAACATTATTGTACCAATTATCCAAAGTCCACATGAGGAGAATAATAATATATTTTAGGCTACCTAAGTATTTTCATAAATGATTCAAAATGTGAATGATCAGAATAAAAAAAGAAAAAAAATAGTGTACAAAATGAACATTCTGATTGAAATTATAAGTTAAATTCTTATAAATAGTTCTAAAATCCTTTTCTCACTAATTCTGAATATTAACTACCATAATTAATGACTTTGTTCTCTTACCTAAGCAGATTTTAGTACATATTCTGCTTGAAGTCCACTCAGCAGAGTCAGAGAAAAGTCAGGGTGAAATCTGGTTTCTTTGTCCAGATAGAACTAAATATTTGGAAAAACAAAGTGGATATGCAGTGGTCTAACAATCACAAGCAAAGTTCTTTGAACTCTTTCTGAGCCCTTTCCCAGTGTCTAAGTAGCAGCTGACAAGCAGCAGATGTTTATGTGATAAGATCCTTGTATTTCATTCTAATGCCCATTTCCTTATGACAAATCATTGTCACCTGAGTTTTTCAGCAATACTACAATGGGTGCTGCACTAACAGTAAGCCTTTCTTTTATTCTCATCCTTTTTCTTCAGCATTTATTTTTCAGTATTGGTCAGGTACAATATGTTTCCAGTTAACGGCAGGAGCAGAGGGGGAAGGAAAGCTATTTTTTTTTTTTTTTTAGGTCATTGACTTTTTGTAGTGGGAAAATTCACTATCGTAAGACTTTGCCAGTAAATGAGGCCAACTGATTTTGTAAAGCCAAATGCTTGGAAACATGGTCAGCTGATTAAGGCATTGGGCTGTGACTCAGGAGATCTGGATTCAGTTCCTGGCACTTACAGCATCACCTTGGGCAAATCACTTTACTGCTTTTACCCTTTCAATTCCAAATGTAGAAGAAGAATCTTAGTAACTTTTCTTTTGCCTTCTCCTTCCCTCCCTCCGTCCTTCCCTCCCTCCCTCCGCCACAAACCACCAGTGCATCTTACTAGCTGTACACAGCTGAGAGAATGGGGTTTGTGTTCAGCATGAAGCTCCCTGACATCAGCTGAAATGAAATATATATGTAAGAAATACTGTTTTGCAGCCTTAAAGGCGCTCATGAGGCACTATAAATAAATTGTGAAGAAAAAACCAAAATTGTCCTTCAGAAATCCAGCTATGTGCCCTCCCTCATTTCCATCAATGCCTCTCTGGCAGTGACAGACAGACATGTGGCTTTAGTGGTGGCAGCAACGGAGCTGCTGCTCGCTGCTTTTGCTGATAAATATTACTGCTGCCAAAGCACCTGCGATGCCAGCCTTCAGGGGGGTTGCCGTGCAAACACCCGCCGAGCGTGGCTCCGCTGCTCCTCAGGGCGCTCGGTCCTGGACTGGGCTGCAGCGCAGCGGTGTTTCCCTGCGGAGGCTGGACAGCTTCAACAGCCATTGTGGATAATCTCCTTTCAAAATTGTCAGCAGTGAGAAGCAAAGGAGCCACTTTTCAACCTCTGATCTCCCAAGTATTCTTAATGGGCATGTATCCAGACATTTTCATTAATGTAAGTAGCAGCTAACTAAACTGGCTAATAAGTTGTCTCTGTTTTTCACTCATTTTCAATCAACATAACTAATCAACATGCCAGAGAATGCAAAATACTGTACAAGCCCTTGAGAGGAGAAGCATTTTTAATCATCATGATTGTTCATCTGTTGATAAAAAAGTGTCTTAAAATTAATATAATGATAGCTTGTGATGCTGAATCTTTAATAGCATATGGAAGGCGCATCCAATACAGCATGGGAAAAGGCGTTGTGGGATATGCTCTGAATCACAAATGTACTGACGTGAAAATTCAGGGGGTTTAAGGCACAGTGATGGACAGTTAAATAACCTATGTAGTTAGAAAGGAGACATGAAGAGGGGTCAAAATTCAAACTGAGTTGAAAATCTCTGTGAATAGGTGACAGTAATAAAGAGAAATAACAGTTAATAATGTTTGGCATCTGTATCCTTTTGAGTTTATCAAGCAGTTTATAAATCTGAATGAATAAAGGCAAACCAGGTCATAATATGATTAATATTATAATTCACATTTTACATATGGAACAGCTGACAGAGAGAAATTAAAACCAATATTACCAACAGACACCTGCTTTAAAAAGTCATTCTGATACTCAAAAACCTGTCTATCCTTCACTGAGAAGTCAAGGTTCCCAGACCCCTAGAAAGAGAATTAATTTTAGAGGTCTTAACTCTCAAAAATTTATAATTACCTATATGTATGCAGCAAGCCTTTGCAAAATTGGTAATGGAATCCATAATGATTCCACCATATTAGGCTTCTTGGGCTCAATTTGTCTAAGTCAGTCACCGTGGACATCCTTTAGAGTTAAGGGATTTTCATTAGCAGTGCCAATGGAGTCTAAGATATGATTCATCACCTTTTAAAGTGGTTGTTTTAAACAAACCAGATGAATTACACCTTAAAGATGCATGTTTCTCTGCATTACTTATAAAGAGAACCTGGCATGAGTACAACACCCGTGGATGCTGCATTCCCAATTCTGGAGCTCTGAAAATGCTCAGTGTCAATGGGTTGTTCTCATTAACTGCATTAAATACAAAGTGAGTAGCAGGTAAATGTTAAGCACATAGAGACATTTCTGTTTTCTAAAACTTACTCTGATAATAAATTCATTATACCTATTGACCAATATCACAAGAATTTTCTAAAATTTCTAGAGGAACACACATGCTTCCATGAAGCATGCATATTTATATGACCATTTGTGACAGTCAATTACGGTTGGCATTCTCAAAATTATACAGCTGAGAATCTGACCTGTAGCTTATTTGGTAAATTTTTTTTTTTTTTTTTTTAACCAGAGAAATTTGAGTGTGTTTTTATCACTGTTTATGTTCAGTGGAGGCATTTTCTCTCACAAACATTGAAAACCCTGCTGTGTATACAAAGGCCATCTAAAAAGTAATTTCACATCTCCGTTGCAGAACAAGCCTCACTAACCTAGGTTATCTTTTTAATTATGATGAATTATCCTGTCAGATGAGATGAAAGACATTTATGAAAATACAATTTTGGAAGTGCTCACGGAGAAGTTCATCTGTTGTTCCAAATCTTTTTCTGCTGGAAGCATTTGCTCCTGGCACAGGGATGAACTCCTGCTTTTTACCTATGGTACTTTATGTACACCCAGGACTCACTGAAAGTCTTGCAGTCTCTAAATACAGGTAAAAAATGTTCCTGTAAACCAAGTAAATACTATTTTTTTTATTTTTTGCAAAGAAAAAAATGAAATAAATGTAAGAATGAGTTTGTCCAGGGTTTAGGGGAGGTTTCTCATGAAGCAGAGGGTCCCGAATTTTATCCCAGCATTCTAATCAGGACACCATGCTGCTGCCATTTTACCCCAGGAATCACAGGAGTATTCTACATTTGTTAGCTGTTTCCAGAGGCCAACATCAAAGATCACAGACTCACAGAGTCACAGAATGGTCAAGGGTTGGAAGGGACCTCTGGAGATCATCTGGTCCAACCCCCCTGCCAGAGCAGGGTCACCTACAGCAGGTTGCACAGGACGGTGTCCAGGCAGGTTTTGAATGTCTCCAGAGTGGGAGACTCCACCACCTCTCTGGGCAGCCTGTGCCAGTGCTCCACTACCGTCAAGTAAAGACGTTCCTCCTCATGTTAAGATGGAACTTCCTATGTTCAAGTTTGTGCCCGTTCCCTCTTGTCCTATCACTGGGCACCACTGAAAAAACACTGTTCCCATCCCCCCTGGCACCCTCCCTTTAAGTATTTATTAATATTGATAAGATCCCCCCTCAGTCTTCTTTTCTCTAGATTAAAAAGACCTGAGTGCCTCAGCCTTTCCTCATATGAGAGATATTCTAATCCCCTAATCATCTTTGTAGCCCTTTGCTGGACCCTCTCCAGCAATTCCCTGTCTTTCCTGAACTGGGAAGCCCAGAACTGGACACAGTACTCCAGATGTGGCCTCACCAGGGCAGAGTAGAGGGCGAGGATGACCTCCCTCGACCTGCTGGCCACACTTTTCTTGATGCACCTCAGGATGCCATTGGCCTTCTTGGCCACCAGGGCACATTGTTGGCTCATGGTCATCCTGTTGTCCACCAGGACTCCCAGGTCCCTTTCCACAGAGCTGCTCTCCAGGAAGTCAGCCCCCAACCTGTACTAATGCATGGGGTTATTCCTCCCCAGATGCAGCACCCTACACTTGCCCTTGTTGAATTTCATATGGTTTCTCTCTGCCCAACTCTCCAGCCTGTCCAGGTCTTGCTGTATGGCGGCACAGCCTTCTGGTGTGTCAGCCACTCCTCCCAGTTTTGTGTCATCAGCAAACTTCCTGATGGTACACTCTATCCCTTCATCCAGATCATTGATGAATATATTGAACAGGACTAGACCCAGTACTGACCCCTGAGGGAATACAACAAGAGAACAACTTTCTTTTGTAACATAGGAATGATGTTCAAAAAATAAGAATGGAAATTGGGATGTCTCTCTGCAAAGGTGAAACACTTCTTGCAACTAACCATCCATAAGCTCCATCGTCATAGTCTTTTGCAGGTAGACTAATTTCATCCTGGTTGTATTTTGCAGCATTCAGCTGTAAGACAGCTTTGATTTAAGGGCTGCATTGCTAAATTATTATGAAATTATGGCAGACTTACAAGCCCAGCTGAGCAGCTGGCTTATTGTTTTGTGATCACTCTTACAATAAAATGGCTAAATAACACCTAAATTGAAACTAGATTTTATCGGGATAGTTCCACAACATAAGTGTCGTGGTTTGGATATATGTGCAAAAAATATACAGGAAATACACCGAAGGTTGGGTATCATGGCACAACCAAGGAGAAGCCCACCATTTGTTCAAGCTCGAGTTGATTTCATGTCCCTTTCTGCCTGTCTATGCTTGAATCTTTGTGTTAAGGGAAATGTTCTAGCCTTTTCTATCTAAGGTTTGCTTCCTGTCAGCTTCATTGCTTTTTAATTATGAAGTGGACTACAAAGGGAAGGAGAGGAGAGATTGACTATATAGTCCACTGCTTACAGAAGTCTTACAGGAAATGGAACACTGTTGTTTTTTGCAAATTAGGACAGTGAATCCTCATTTGCAAATGAGGATTGATAGATATATCTATCTTAACGGGGGTCTCCCATAGATTACTCATCTGTTACACAAGTAGGAAAAGAAAAGCACACCCTGTCCATATAACAGCACCAACCTGTCTTGGTTGTGCTATACAGATTTGAGGCCTGTGGAGGAATTATATGTACCTGCTATCAGGCTAAGGCTTGTAGGACAGAAAGAAACCAGCTGAGTGCTGGTGAGACTTCAACATTTCTACACATATCTGCTCCCAGTGAGTTACAAACATGGGCTGAAAAATGTTTTTGAGGATCTGAACCTACATATCTCTAAATTTAATGGTGATATAGCCAGAAAATCCCATTTTCCAGCTTATGATATGTTTAAAAAGAAGTATCATGATGAAATATTACAAGAGAATAAACATTATTTTTTATCATCTGGAAGATCAGCAGCTCTAATAAGCAGTAAATTAGTGAAGTAGCAAAAAACAGGTTGCAATTCGTGCATGCACATGCATATGAGTATGTTTGTACCACAGAACATGCTTTGTGTGTTGACATATACATTGTGGTCGTGTAGCACAGCAGACTGGCAGAATCCAAGGCTGTTCCTCGTCCTCAATGTTGGCAAGTGTTTGTGTATGTTTGGTAGCCTGAGACGGAGAGAATGACCTTGTCATGGTTCTGCTGCTAGCACTTTGCTTTTCCTGGCAATTAAATATATTAGCTATTGATTTTGGTGTTTCTAATTGTGAAAGCAGAGCAAAGGTGGCAGAGGACAGGAAAACAGGAAGGTACTATTTTTTTGTGACAAATCTGAAAGTGTGTTTAATGAAGGAACTGACACCTGAATGTGAGTGTAATACGAACAAGAGAAGAATCAGATTAAGAGATCTGCAAGTCTCAGACAAGTGGGTATGGTTCTGATGTATTATTTGCAGAGGGATTCAGAACAATTTTATCCTTTCTTATCTCTCATGCAAGCATGAACAGCTAAAGTAGCCAGTAAACAGTTAAAAATATCCCTTATTGAAAACAAATGCTATAATTTGTGACTTCTTGGATACTTCAAAACCAGAGAAGGGAAAATAAAGTAAAATAAAGTAACAAGAAAAGCTTCTTTATTAGCACCCTTTGAGGGTCTCAGCTTTGGTTCACTAACTCAGATTTTATACTGGATTCTCCACTGAATTCAGAAGAATGAGTTCCTATTTGAGATGGCAGTATCTATCTTTAAGAACACTTAGGATTTTATCTCATTTGATCACAGATTAATTCTCTCCTCAAGTTACTCCAAGGAGCTGGTCAAAAGGTCATCTAAATCAATGGAAGTGTATGAGTGCATTTCAAAATGCTTTGCATCAGTCCCTAAAAGGCAGAAGAGATGAAAGTATTTGTAAACAATATTTCAGTCAATAAAATATGTTTATATTGTTTTTGTGAAGCGGTCCAAGAATTTCTGGCACTCAAATAAAAGGTGCACTGGAGAAAAATCTATAGCCTTATGAGTAGCACGTACTTTTGGACCATGTTCTCTTGGAAATAAATGGTCCCGAATTCCCTATCACTAAAGTAAATGTCTAATAAATAAATGAATATATGAAAAGGGAAGGGAAGTTTCTTCTGTTGGTTGTTCTTGAAATATGAGAGTCATGTTATAAAGTTATCTGTTGGACTGAGTCCAGTGGTGAGTTTCTTAGATGAAGACTTTTAAAATGAATACCACTAGGATTCAGACATAGAATCTTTAGCTGGTTTGGGAAGACTACTAGTCTAAGTACCGATGCACTTTAAATTCTGAAATTAAGTTTATATAAGTTTTGTCTTTTTCTTTTTGTGTTCCTTTTATTTTACTGTGTGTTTAGATACAAAAATTGGACAAGAAATAGTAGTAACAATAGGAATTCTTTAGTTTCAGATTGGGTATAACACAGCAGAAATTTCCTGTTATTCTAACTTGCCATCTCTCATTCTGGGAGAAACATTTGCAGACACCAGATGAATCATTTTAGCATCACCCTCCAACTCCTTCCTTTGGTCTTCACTGAGATGTGTTGCAGTAATGACCCTGCAAAAAGGAAAACAATGATATGGGTTCATGCTAACAAGCTTCATACAATCAACTGCAGTGATTAAATTAGGAACTTGTATATCTTTGGGTCCCGTAAAGTAGATGAAAACAGACATGCATCAACAGAGGGCTATTTAACCTTTCTAATATCTGAATTGTCTTTCTTTCTTGGTTTAGGACTGTGATAAATATTAATTGGTACCCGTGATGAGTTGGGCTTCTATCAACAATTTGCCTGGTGCCAACAACAGTTACCTATAATGTTTCAAAAATTATCACCAGACTCCAAGACATGTGCCATTTCTTCTATAGAAAGAACCTTGAAAGACTTGACTGCAGTTATCAGAATCTGAGTTTTGGTTCAACCTGAGGATCTAAAGTCTGGATCATGTCTACAACTTAGCTTACCATTTTTCAAAAAGTGTGGATAAAACTGGAATTATACATTCTTTGGTACATATGGTGGTAAATGAGAAACACAGCCCTTTTTAAAAAGCAGATGGGTGAACCAGCCAATGCAAGTCTTTCTACAGAGTTTGATCGTTGCTTGTTTGGATTTTGTTACAGTGGCAAATAAGATATTTTATACTGCAAGTAGAAGAAATAACTTGAACTATACATCTGTGGTTGAGATGGAAATTAGCTGTAAGCACTTGAGAGAAAATCCTAGGAGAGCCAAAGAAAATGTTTGCATGTGCAGCAGTGGTCAAAAATTAATTTTTATATAATATAACATGGTAGAAACAAATGCAAAAGTGGTAAGAAGACACTAAGTAAAATAATTGCAGATTCTCAGCCTGAGCAAGGGTCTAGGCAGCTGATCTCAAAATATATAGCAGAAACAGAATTGAATCAAAGACAAGAAACAAACTGAAGCTATAGAGAAAAATTTACATTAAAGGAAATTGAAAACTTGGTGTTCATTCAAATTTCAGTAAGGGTAAGTAAGGGATGAAAAACTGATAGGAAATAATGAACGAACTATAGACAGTAAAGCAGATGCTCTGCTATAGTTTGTCCCATAATACAAGAAGGGGGAATAATCAATAAAAATTTGAAGTAGCACATTGTGCACTGCTCAGCAGAAGTAATTCTGAACATAACACCCAATTAGCTTGTAAATTTAATAATTGCAAGATGTCCTTGATATCCAAAAATTTGTAAAGATAAACAAAATGCTCACTTTTAGCATAGATATACATAAAAATGGAAGAAATCTGGGTGGGATAATATATATTGTTGCATTTTAAGATATAAATGTTTATGGGCAGATCCCATGGTTAATACCCTCATGGGGTGTATTATATCTTGTTCTAAGCAACCTGATGGCGGTCAACTTCTAGAGAAGAATACAAAATTAGATCGGCTGCTGGTTAGGTGGATATTGGAAATCTTTGCATCCTTTTTATATTTCACTTTGTAATTCTGACCTCATGAATAGAGAGCTCCATCAGTTTGATGTTCAATGAAATGATAGCTGATATAGTAACTCTTCCAATTTATAGGGCAGATATATTCTAGTAGCATATGCTACTAGAGACAGAGCCAGCAGTGACATCTAATCACTGTGAGAAAGCTCATTCTAACTTTGCTGCCAACAATTTAGGTTAGATAACAGACGTGCATTGACTTGATAGCAGGTGGATAAAAGGGTATAAAGTGTGTTTTGTGCCTTCTGTCTGTATTACTTATAGATTAGCTGATTTTAGGAATTCAAGAGAGATTGTGTCATACAAATTTGGTTTCTGTTAGAGTTGAGTACTTGTGAAAGATGGCAGATTGGTAGCTTTCCATTTGAAATTCTCCAATTAACTGTAAGACTGATAGGTATGCGAAGATGGTCGTGTGTCTGGCAAAGATTTATAATGTGTAGGATGAAGGGGTAACCAAAGAGTACAGAAGATTGTCTTCTATTGTTGTGTTTTCCTTCCAAAATGTTTAGTATCTGTAGTTTCTTCTTATTTTTATTTTTTGATTCCCCGACATCACTGCTCATAAAACAAAGCCAGAAGGGCTGTATGAGGTTTTATGCCTTTACTGGTTGGGGAGCTCAAGAGTCAGCAACTGCTCAGAGAAAGGGTGAGAGCACTTGCGGTGAGGAGAGGAAAAATGAGGAGATACTGTTGCTGCCACATCTTGCTGTTCATAGCGGTGTTTCTGGTATCAGATGTGCTTTGAAATAAAACTTATTGTCACACCTCTGGAAAGTATTATGATTTATAAGCTAAACCTACTATTCAAGTTATTCCAGTGTAATATGGGCAAGAGCAAAGGAAACTTCCCAGATTAACATTATATAAATGTTCCAGCCTTAATATGGAAGAAAGACCTAAAAATGAAAACATAGTTCATTTCATCAAGTCCCTGGTTTCCTTGTTGACATTTTCAAGTACAGAGAACCTAAGGGCATAACTGTTGGTTTATGCACACATTTGGCCACTTAAAAAAGGATTGAGTCCAACAAATTTGCCAGAAAAAGTTATCACATGACAAAATCTTTTATCACGGCATGATCCAGAGAAAATCTGAAGCAAAAACTTAATTAAGGTACTGTTTGTGTGTTTATAATTTGTTATTGTTTAGAATAGGGTTTAAAAAGTTTAAAAAAGGTAAAATTCAGATGGTTTACAGAAATGTTAAGAAGATAAGGTCAAACGGCTTTCTGCAAACTATATGAAGCCTTTCACAGAACTTCTGGGACCCAGATGTGGGGTTTTTTTTGGATGGAGAATGGCTTAGAGATGTCAGACAAAGGGAGCAAGTGTAGAATTAGGGAAGTCAATCCAGAAGGTCTAAAGCTCACAGCTTCAGCTATGTCACATTTCCAGATGGCCTCACTGCTTGAGGTGGACAGGAACAAAAGAGGCTCTTTAATAACCCTCTGCTGGACCATGGCTCTGACTGTGTCTGGTACCCACCTGACAGTCAAGTGCCTGAAACGGCTTTGTTCTTGCTTCTCTTGCCATTTAGCATTCACACTCCCATATATCTATTTGTTCTCCCTGCACTACTGAAGAGCCTATGCATACTTGAACAACGTGGAAAGTGAAGCAATACGTTATGGCAACAAATGTATTATGGTACTAATGGTTGGGGTTTTTTTTTTAATATAAAAGGCCAAAGAATTAGAAGCCATTCAACTCTTTTAGGAGTTCACACAATTCCTGTTATAACCAGAGAGCAACTTCCACTTCACTTCCTTCATAGACTAGGGTGAACAATTTGCTTAATCTGGCAGAACTTCACAGAAACAAGATAAGCCTTCATCACGAAGTTTCTCAGCTGAAGGGATAACATACAGGCTATACAACTAACCAGAATTTAGCACTCCCCAGGGAGAGCGAAGAATAAATTCCAAGTATTTTGTTTTCCTGTGTATATTTTATGAATACCAAGTTTAAAATAACAGATGTAAAAAAGAAATATTCTTTTGCTATGAACCATACAGGAGACAGCTTTCATTAGATCACAACTTTATATTGTCATTTACGTCATTATTAAATTACATTCCTGAGGAATTGCCTTTATTTAATATGCTACATGAAGACATCACATTTGTTTTATGTCTGGACAGTTTCCATCATGTCAGGTGAAACTACTATTATTTCAATTATTGTTATCCTAACTCATGTATTGAATGAGTTCTAGAATGTAGCACTTGGAAAGAAACAGGACGATAGGGGTTTTTTTTGAACAGAATTTTAAGTCATAACTGAAAGTCTATACACTGAGTTAAAAGTAATGAAAATAATTAAAGGCTAACTAATTGGTGAAAAATAAATATATATCAGTTCAACAACACATAAATAATAAAAAAAGATTTCTGAGAATATAATGCTTGAGAAAAGAAAGAACTTAAGAAAGATCAAAAGTTTTACATTTTTGCCTTTAACCAATGTAGTGCTTAAATGCTACAACGCTATTTTTGGCAGTTTTTAACTACTAATACTTAGTTTCTAGTTGCCATTTGTATATATAACAAGAGTACCAGTTACTTTATGAAACGCAGTCAAATGTACTGAGATGTCTTTCATATCTTTTTATTTAATTAAGTTTTGATTACCTAAAATCTTAATTTTCTATTGAAAATGAAGGGGCAACGCGACATAAGGAAAATACTCTCTACAAAATATTCTATGGGAGGAAACCGCTACAGTCAGTACACCTGCATGTATGTACGATGTTCTGAAAAATCACACTGGGCATTAACTGGGCACCTCTGTAAACCTATGGACAAATTCCAGCACATTTTACTGGGGACAGGATTTCATCATTCGTCTATCTTTAAGTTTGGCTGCATGATATTTTTCCAAGAAAGTTAAAGCATTCTTGTTGAACCAGATCCAGATCTGTGTAACTGGACTGGGTTCAGTGGCATTACACACAGGATGGATTGACCCAATAGATTCTGAAACGGATGCCACACTCTCAGCTTTCAAATATGACTGTTACTAATAAATAGAGGAATACTTACTCTATTTATTAAACTTTCTAAAACCCTAACAGCAGTTGTAGAAAAAGAAAGATTTATCTACCAATAAAAAAACAAAGATTACATTTACCAAATCCCCATTCTTTATTGTAATGAAATTTGTCTTTCAGCTTTTAAAATGCATTTATAGAGCCAGAAATGTATTCTGGTCCACTGTCTTTGAGATGAATAACCACATTATTACTTGCCTGTCAAATCTAAGTAGGGTTGTTAATAATACACAGACAGCTACTAAAAATTCAAAACATGGGAGGTTTCCTTTTGAGGAAATTACAGTTTTAACCTCTGGTTTCCCTTCTGAATCTATTACTTACTTTCATATACACCTTGCAATGCCTGATCTCCAATCAAAAGTGAAAATGGTTCAAAGAATAGAAAAATTTTCAAACAAACCTATGGAAACACATTGACAGAATTTTAAGGTTCTACAGTCTTTAATCTACAGAATGCCTGTCCTCTGCTCACTAACAGGGAAGCATAGTAGAAGACTAATTTGATGGAAATATAGTATTTAAAGGTAGTTTTGAATCTTCCACTTCAAACTTTGTTTTCCTCTTAGTCTATATTGGCAGTCAGAAAACTGAACATCTAAACCCAGATTCTTTTATGATACCATTTTAAACACAGTTTTACTTTATTGCCCTTCATTAAATGAACAAAACCAAAGATACTCCACACTTACGATAGATACAAGGGAGAGCCGTATAACCTGAAACATAACAATATAGGTGCTCTAATTTCAGTTCAGTGTGACTATTTCACTAACTTCTGGAACCCCTTTGTGCCTTGTGCAGTGATAGATCTGGTGCCTTGTATCTCTATCCTATTTTCTAGAGTCTCCTAACTGGGGGATTTTATTCTCTCATGCACCATAGACTTGTGATTCCCAGAATGCACTATGGAAATTTTATGACATATGTAAATGCAGGTGGGCAGCCCAGGCTATAGAGTAGAGGTAACAAATACTGTCCTTCATATGCCACTCATGCACCACAAACCCTTTTTCCTGGAGACTTTAGTTGGCCATCCTCATCAAACCAAGCTGAATATTAACCAAGGAAGTGCTGGCAACAAAGTCTTCTCCTGATGACCTGATTTATTTCTAGTTTTTAGGTTTTGACAGGTCTGGCCATATGAGGAGGAAGATGAAAACCAAACTGTATAATTCAGCTTATTCTCTCATCATTTCCCTCGACATTCACTATTCCTCCCCATAACAGTAAAAAAGTACTGTTAGGGTTTGCTCCAAGGCTATTGCACTTACAGACTCAAGCTAAATCTCCATCTGAATTTTGCTGTGGAGAACCCAGCTAAGAGTGCACGGGCAGATCTTTAGGAATATCACCACAGAAGAAATGAGAAGTGAACTCACAACATGGGTGCTGCTAACATCACTCTGTAGAATAGATAACGATTGCACAAGCATGTAAAAAGGGTTTCAGAGTTTGCTGAAGCATTTAAAAATAGTTTACTTAAAAAAAAAAAATTACTTTTCACTTATCAAGCCTGAGTTAAAATTATTTGAATTACATTTTTCTGATGGGAAAACTGAAAGATTTGTTTAAAACATAATTTTTCCAGTGGGACAAGAACACTGCTAGTAGGCTACTTTTCATCCTTATTCAGCAACATAGTAGTACTAACCCACGCTCCCATTCACTCAATTTAACATCACGTGCCAAATCAACCAAACATGTATCTCACATTTGAGGTGTTTCATCACTATGTTAAAAAAAAAAGAGTCCCAAGAGTTTCTGCTTATTATTAAAAATTGCACTGATATGGTCCTTGTGTGTCTGTCTCCTCACCTATGCATTTGCCAGCTCTGGAAAACCTAATCGTACTGCACTGCCAACTCTCTTTTCAAGAAAGTCAACAGATAATTATGCAATCTGTTCATGCAGTGCAAATAACTTGGCATTCTGGGAGCCTACCAGTGTGACGGGAAATAATCTGTACTTTGTGGGGACGTGAACACCTTAAGTGAATTTAAATTCTATGCTCTTCTAATGCCACCATATGAGGCAGCAGTGGCAACATGCAAATATTTTTAAAATTACAGAGCTGGATTTGAGGTTGGATTATTATTTTTGACAGCTCTTTCCTTTCAGATATTACACTTGGTAAAGCCCAGTGTTCATCTGCATGACATGCTGCTTTTCAAACAAAAGCATCTGCCTTCTGTGGTATCATATCTTTCCAAGAAAACTGCTGCTTGCAAAGTCTACAGCTCTCTCCCCCCACCCCAGCAGCTCCTCTCATTACAGTCAAATTCCCTTAAAGTGTATAATGCTGTTTATTTTTCCCCTAAGGCTGTTGTACAGTAGCTTTAAAAAAAAAAAAAAAAAAAAAAAGTCACTCTTGTGATACGATCTATGAGTTCTCTGTTGAATAGCTGTATTTTTGATTGTTTCATTTCATATATATCTAATAAGGTGACATCTACATGACCTGCTAAATTCTACAAATTCCAGATGAACACAGAGGCAATGTCTTTGGTTAATCAAAGATGTTTTATGAAAAGTCTTAGACTCTGATTGAGAGTTACAAGCGGACAGACAGTTACAAATACAGCAAAACAGAGTGCAGCTGCTTTGTCAGTTGGGTCTAGAGAAAGACAGAAAAAACCCTCCACAGATATCCAACTGTTGGAGTATCTTTTCAATTAGTCATGTAAAGAAATAACTTATTGTACTTGTATGCTTGCCGGTCTATGCATGCATACATATGATTTGTATTTTATGTGTGCACTCACTTCTTCTTAAAGCATGACAAGAAGAAATACATTTTAACCTGCAGGGAATAATGTGGGAAGGAGTGTTAAAACATCAAGGGACACAGAAAAATTGTGGTGTAAGAGAATCTTAACCTCATATAAGATTAATTTGAATAAATGTAATTTTCTAGAGCCACGATGTCATGATGACTCATCATTCTCCATAATTAATTTACAGTAATAAAATCAAGATAAGACTAGGTTTATGAGGAACGGAAGTATATTTCCTTCTTAGAAGAGCAGCTACAGAGACTCTTATGAGCATAATCAAGATGCATCATGCCCTCAGAAAAAAAGATTACATGAAGGTATAAAATAGGGGTAAATGCAGAAAAGGATTAGTCATTTTCCTTTAGAGTATAAAAAGATTTTAGTTAATTGTAAAATAGCAGAAATCCTGCAACACAATTTGCATGCTGTAAGTACGGTGGAAGAAAATGAGAATAACCTTGAGCCAGTCTTGCATTAGCCCTGCCAAAGGTCTATCAACACCTTCTTATTAAAGTTGTAGCTATAGCTCTCCAGAGATTTAAGCCCCTCTAAATTCGTGAGCTCACTAAAATCACCAATAAGATACACGCTGATGAGGGAGCATGAAACTGTACCACTGGGCAGCTAATTCACGAGACACTTTCAAAGTGCTCAAGGCAGAAAAGCTAACTGAGCTGATGAAAACAGATGCTATACAGAAGATTGCTTTATTGAAGCATCCTAAAATCAAAATGTGATTCCTTTTGGCAGGAGACCACAGAGAGGTCCACAGAGTAACAGATGAGAACTGGGAGTGAGGAGGTGAATAGACAATTTAGCTAATACCAGGTAGAGCTTAAGCTTTTTTCTTTTGCTTTAGATGTAAATGTACTGTTTAGGAAGGATACTGAACAGAACACCAGAAAATAAATTCCTCCTTATTCCAAAGGAAGATCTAAGGTCTACCTAATGCTGATTACTGCCACAGGAATCAGTTTGAGTGTTAAAAAGACATTGAAAGGGCTGGGGGGAAAAAAAAAAAGAAAAAAAAATATTTCCAAATTTCATTATAAACTGGCTAATATTTCTTTATCAAAATATTGATGCTTGGCAAAATGCTTATATCTAGAGCAAAATTATTTACAGCTGAAATATTTTTTAATGACTTTTCTAATCAATGGAGATAAATAAGCATTTCTAGGGCTCAGCTCACATCATCTTAGAAGAAACAAATAAAACAGCTCAGTAAAACTACACACGCTTTTTTCTTCCCATTAGCTGCAAAGATATTTTGATGGTGACCAACTTAGATGTAAATGTCTGCATGATGGATGTCTCAAGGTAGGCAAGGCATCATCTCATCCGTCAGAACAGACCATAACAATTCCTTTTCCTCTTTATCAGAACAAACGCTGCAAAGTCAGAACTTGCATCTGCTCTGGTAAAAATGGTGCAGCAACTTAAGAAAGTCTTACTTTCTGACTTTTGTTATATATAGTCAGGATAAAAGAGGAGGAATTTGTACTTTCAATAAACTGTCACTTTAAACAGAACACCTTTATGCACAGTACCACTGTTACTAATGTTTATTAAATCTTCCACTCTAGCTCTATTTAAACCCATCAAACTCAACATGGTCTGAATGATTTTAATCCTCTGCTGTGGATTGATCAACAGGGAAGCTGTCTTCTCTCTGGTCTTTCTGCATGAAATTTGCCTTCAGAATTTGCCTTCTGTATGATTAATTCTATTCTGCTTCTAAACAACTGGATAGAAAAATCCTTAGTCTACTTCAGATCCAGGTACTTTTCTGAACATCTCTCCACCTAACTTCCCTTTCCATGCTTGAAGTTTTCATCAACTTCAGTAAGAAATCTGGACATATCTTTGGCAAAGAAGATGGAAATAAAAAATTCTTGGTAAATAGAAAAGTCATTTTATGTCTATCAGCATGCTGTAAGGATATAAAAGTTTTTAATATCCCTTGGAGCAAGATTTCAAGGAAAAGCTAATTATTTTAGTCATGCTTCCTAAAGAAATGAGGCTTGCGTGATCATACAGTCTGTCCATCTGTCTGTCTGTTGTTGCCACCCCTGGAGTATGATGCTCGTATCATAATCAACTCTGACAGATGTATAACCTCAAAGATTTGAAGTTCTCACTCATTTTATATAAACGAGATCCTGGTTATAGTGACACCCCTAATTAGAATTCCCTTGAAGGAAAAACCATCACAATCCAGTCCTTGACTTGTTTCAGGAGGAAAAAGCCAGCTGGCCAGTCGGCACACATGTGTGTTCGGACAGTCAGCATAAGTGCAGCTGTAAATCTGTCACAGCATATGCTGCCACTCACCCAGCCAAATACGTTGAAAACACAGGAGGCGTGAAGGTAGCCAGGAGTTTGCGGGAAAGGCCTGCGAGTATTCTGGAGAGGGGTAAGGAAAGGTGAAAATAAGTCTTTGTCATTTTTATTTCTGATGAAACAACCATATGTTTTCCTGTGCATGTGTATGCACCACTGAAGCTTTCCCCGTTTTCAGGAATGGCACAGGTCCTACATACTTTGCTTATATTTCACACTCTTTGCATTGCTGTTCTTTTTAATGAAACTGTGTCTGTTTGTGAGTGGCAATTTGGAAGCTTAGTTGTGACAAAAAGGAAGAAGTATGTATTTGCATTATCATGAAAATATTACAGAGAAGCATATGCAGAATCCAGCTGACACCACACTTCCTCATGGAGGGCAGTGCACTTGAATAGTCTAAGTGCTTAAAATGCATGAAGTGAATACATAAAATATTTGAAAAGAGATTATATTTTATTGCCAGGCACATGGTGAAGGTTGCTTTAGACAGGGAACATGGTTTAAAAAAGAATAGGTTTGAAGACCAGTGTCTTTCATCTTTTTAATAAGCCGTTTTAGACAAAACTGATATTCACGGGGTGAAGGGGAAGACTTTCTGCATTGCTAGGAAATGAGCCACAATCCTGGATATTCAATAGGAAGGCAAGCTTGTCAGGCTGTCATAGAAGAAGCACCAGACCGTGCATGCAGCCCGTTAGCCTTCGTGTAAGCTGCTTAACTACCTTCTCTGCAGTGCTGTACATTTGAGATTAATGGTAGGCACAGGAAACTTAAAGGGGAGATTTACCAATGAACTGAAATGCTGAATGAATTATCTCATAAACAAAACGATATTCTCTGAAGCTCCGAATTCCTGGAAGGCCTATACTAATGCCAGGGAAAAAAAGACTCAAAACAAGCAGCCAAGAAAATAATTGCATTCTTTCATAAGTAATTTCTCAATCAACAGAACATTTAAATTTTATATGTGTAAAGTTATAAATGAAAGCAGTTTTTCAACTGAGGAAAACAGTAACAGAGATTTAAAAAAAAAAAAAAAAATCCTTTCCTTGAAGAAATGCAATCTTCATTTTTCTGCAAGACCAAAAGTCTGGCCCTGAAAATTTCGGTAACCCGGCTGTAACAATTCAAAGCTACATCTTGCCAAAAACTTATCTTGGTTAACAACCTGTGTCCTTTTAGGTAAGTGAGTCCAAAATCTTAGTCCTTAAGCTTCTGCCTGCCTCTACAATCACCTGAAGCTTGAGGCCAGATATACAAAAATGTTTAGGAAACTAAGTCCGATTTAAATCTTAAAGTCAAATATTAAAGTATCTTTCCTGGATCTGACCTAAACTTCCACCAGTGGAGTTACTGAGCACTTGCTTCTCTATGTGTGGAATTATCTTCTAGGAATACCAAACATCTAGGTTCCTTTCTTCTTCATAAGTCCTGCTCCTTCACTGATCTTGCCTGAAAGTCCTCATCATGTCAGTGTGCTTTCCTTACATCAAGAGCTGCACACTGAGAGAAGAGTTGAAGAAAACCTCCTATATTTCTTCATGTGTTAGTATTTAGTATATTTGGCGAGGAAAAGGGGAATCAAGTCCTTCCTTTGGGCAGTTTTTAACAGAAAAATCGCATCCTTTAGGTTATTCTGCTATTTGGCTTTATCATTCCAATGGATGCCATTACATTCTATATAAAGAAAATAAAAAAATTAAGAAGTCCCTGATGTGTGACATTTAGAAAGTTCAATGAAGAGATGAGGCCAGGTTTTTCGGATCAGTAGAAAGCATTGACATGGTCTTCTTCCGTCCTGGATGTTCTAACCCTTGAAAGAAGACAATGAGCGCTATTGGAGGGGAAAGGGCAGACTAGACATGACAAAGAGACTCAGGAGAGAGAGTGAAGGAAACCCTGAGCTAGCACTGACACTATCTGCAACATCCACACAGCACACTGCACCACTACCTGGAGAGACTAGGTGGAGACAGCAACCCTGAGGAGATCCTGCGTGCACAAGCATTACAAAGTGCACAGAGATGTTATCTTACTGGTGGTATATTACATATGTTTCATGGTTCCTTTGCTGTTGCTTTAAAGCTCGCCATAAAGTATGTTAAGGACCGACATTGTATTCTTTAGTTGCTAGCTGCTCGTTCTATTTTTAATACAAAATTACCTGTGATACAATATTTAATGCAGTAATCAATGTAATTTAATCAAAGTGAATCAGTTGGTGTAGGGATTTGTGCTGATGCAGCTCTACCAGTTCTGGATCCAAAGCACCCCTGTCAGCAGCAGGATGGTGTTTCAGCCCTCAGCTTAGCAATGCCTTGGGGACCTGAAGCTTTGTGGCAGGAGTACCTGCCTCTGCGTTTGCCCTCCAACGCCTACACTGCCTTTCTGGAGAGCCAAATCCCTAATCAGAAGGCTAGTTGGACTCCTGCTGATCCTTGACGTTAAGTGACATCTAAAGACCTATGCTTTGTGTAGGCAGCTCAGGCATTTTGTTGGAAGCTGTGGTGCATAGCAAGTGCCAAATTGCCTTTATCATTTGTGTCTTTTAGGTCTCTGCTTTGACTGAGTAACCGGTGTTTCATCTAGAACCTGCAAAAGCAGTGGTTAATGAATAGATTTTCAGCTTTATATTTCTTCTTAGTTTGCATTGTTGGGCTTTCAGCCATAGTATGAGCACCAGTGTAATTTAAAACATAGCAGATGAAAAGTGTACAGTCCAGCGCAAAAAGACTCACGACTCTAGATAAAGTAACGTCTCCAAAATATACATGAGATGATATCCAAAAAACAAAAAAAAAGTCATTTGCTTCTAAAGACGTATTTTTTTATTTGAAGAATTTTGTGTTGAATTAGGTTTGTTCCACAGTAATGACAAGAACAAACACTTTAAGCATGTCAGACACTGGATTACACTTAATTGCTTAAAGACCATTGGTGCAGACCTTCTGCTCTGCTGGGGACCAGAGATTCACAAGACTACTTAGAGGATTAAATTTGGCTAAATATTTGTGTAAAGATGGATTTGTGTATGAGCTCCATCAAAGGAAGTGTGGCCAGCAGGTCAAAGGAGGTGATTCTGCCCTTCTACTCCACTCACGTGAGACCCCACCTGGAGTACTGCATCCAGCTCTGGAGTCCCCAACACAAGAAGGACATGGACCTGCTGGAGCGCATCCGAAGGAGGGCCACGAGGATGATCTGAGGGCTGGAGCACCTCTCCTATAAGGAGAGGCTGAAAGAGTTGGGGCTGTTCAGCCTGGAGAAGAGAAGGCTCTGGGGAGATCTTAT
Organism: Charadrius vociferus; assembly: GCF_000708025.1. Classification (NCBI taxonomy): domain Eukaryota; kingdom Metazoa; phylum Chordata; class Aves; order Charadriiformes; family Charadriidae; genus Charadrius; species Charadrius vociferus. The sequence continues at coordinate 1,816,094 of NW_009646945.1, forward strand.
TGCAGCCTTCTGGTACATAAACGGGGCCTACAGGAGAGCTGGGGAAGGAGTTTTGGAAGAAATTTTTCACTTTGAGGGAGGTAAGGCACTGGAACAGGTTGCCCAGAGAGGTTGTTGAGGCCCCATGCCTGGAGGTGTTCAAGGCCAGGCTGGACGTGGCCTTGGGCAACCTGGTCTAGTGGGAGGTGTCCCTGCCTATGGCAGGGGGGTTGGAACTGGATGACCTTCAAGGTCCTTTCGAACCTAAACCATTCTATGATTTTATGATTGTTAGGGAATAAAACATAAACTTCTCTATATGCAAAATCATTATTTATTTCTTTACTTTCATATTTTCCAAAGTAGCATAGGTTTAACTAAAGACTTCAGAGAATATCCATGAGTTTATGAAATATTGGGTGAAACCTTATCAGTTTTGGGCTACTCTTCCCAAGTAAAATTACATCGTTTCCTGCACAAGACAAATAGTAGATGAAACAGCATTGAAGGTTTCATGTTGATATGAATCTTTTGGAAGACATTATGAGTAAGACACCCTGAAGGTATTCTCTCATTTTCTGCACAGAGAAGCACTGCTGAGAAGCATATGTAAAATGGTGTCACCCTACCAACTGCATAACAAACCTGTCCCACAGTTGTTTGTCTCTAGAGTGTGCTATCAAGAGGAATAAACTGAACTATCCTTCACTGATTCTATACCTTTTTTCCTAAATGCAACATTACATGCTAGTTGAATCTGAGACATGCTTTTAAAATAGTAGGAAAAGAAAACACGAAAGAACAAGTAATCTGTCTTTGAGGCTGGCAGTACTCCAGATTAGGATGTGTTACTGATTTTTTCCCTGAACACCAAGACTTCCTTGATCTCTGTTTATTGTGGGAACAGTTCACCTTATGTGGATTTGTGGTGAAATCGATGGGGAGTACATGGATGTGAGTCACATGGTCAGGTTTTTTATTTATGTTTATTAAATCAGAGGATTTTACTAAGCAAATATGTGATCAGTACCTCACTGGAATTGAGTAATTTCTACTGAATCTACATGGGGAAACATTTTAACATTTATCACATAGTTTCAGCTATAATAGCAGTTGTGTCTTGAAAATTAGTTTAGGATTTGTGACAATTTTATATTCAGTGAAATTAGAATGATCCTGGAAATTATTTCAGCCACCCATAAGACATTACAAATTTCCACTACTAGTAAATCTTGTTAGAAATTTTCTGGCAAAATGGTTAATTGTTTTTTTAATTAAACAGGCTTATTGGCAAGGCCGAAACTGATTGTAATGATTGATTTGACTTATTGATTTTAACACCCCATACACAAAGTGGGAAAGCAAATACATTTTTTTTCAGCTCTTGTGGTGTAGTTTTTATAATAAATATATATGTGATTTTATTAGAGCATTTTTAATGCTAATTATAGTAAAGTAAGGAGTGCACTAGCTTCATAGTCAATGTTTCAAAGCTGTCAAAACAAAATATTTTGAGTAAACTGAATTGTTATTTTCTTTGCATTTTGGCTTGCAAAAACTGCGATGCTTCAACATTTCAGGACAGGAACATTTGTAATTTTTCAGTTTGGATATCAGTTTCCAACCTGGTGATACTGATGAATTATCAGAAGTGAAGAGCAGGACAGCTGCTTCACAGACATCAGAAATTAGTGCAGGAACAGCGCAGAAAGCACAAATTCTTTATGCTGAAGGCATGTGCATGAGGCACCACAGGCCTGCCCTCACCTTGATGGCCATGTCAGGGCAAAGAGCTCAGGAGCCAGCTTTGGCCATAGATGGTAGCTGCTCATGTGGCAGCTGCTCGTCCCCCTTGTTCCTTTTCTCATGTGTCTCATTTTGCTGATATGTAGGAAATGGCTGTCTTGAGTGAGTCAAGACATTGACTGTCCTCATTGACTGGCTTATACCTTGACACTGCTTTAATTGCATGTCAGTAGCAAGCCCCTTCATTTCATGGACTTTGATCTTTTATCTAAATCCAATATCAAATTCTGAAGCCTTTTTCTGATCAGAGATCTAAATATTTTATATCATTAAGGAAAGTTTAATAAATCGACATTGCTGAAGTAAAAGTAAGTTAGACAAAATTATTACAAACTATTATATTTTTCATTTTTTCTATTAAAATCCATAGTTCCTTTGTTCTGTTAGGTCATATATATTTCAAGAAAAAAAGATAAATATAAAAATCAATAGCCTACTTAATGCAGTCCTCTCAGTTTCCCTTAAATAAGTACCAAAAGAAACACTGAAGCACCATGTTATGTATACAAATAAGAAATTGATAGTATACTAAATGTACTGCAGCTTAGACACTGAAAATAGGCCAGCATGTTATTCTCAAAGCTGGTATGCAGTACCCATGCACTAAGTAGACTTTTCACAGGGGGTTTACAGCATCTAGTGCCTGTTTTGTTCTTCAGTGTCTCCAAGGTATACAACAGAACAGCTGCAACTTTCTCAGGAATGGGGGAACCCTCTGGCTCTACCTTCCAAGGTTCAAGTCAGTAAATATTTTAAATTGGCTATTATTAGTTTCTTAAATCTTGCTGGTCATGTGCTTCTTCACTATGGGACCTCAAAATAAATGTCAGGAATAATTAGTCGACATTTGGTGAAAATACTCAAAGAAAGAAATGTTATTCTGTAAATCTCTCAGCTTTATATCATTCTTTAGATGCAACTATGCATCTCTCCTGCTACTGATCAAATACTTCTCATTATAGACCTAATATGATGTTAGATTTGTATTTTTGTACATTTGTTGTGGGGAAAAAGTCTATCCTTATATAGTCTTATATCAAGATCTCTTCTCTAGTTTTTATCTGGATATCCTGACTGAAGTGTGAACAAATTAATTTGGTTTATGCAGCTGTTTGAAGGCAATGTTTTTGTTGATGTCCTGCGAACTAATCAACTGCTATCAGAGAACTCCATCTGATTTTTCAATAGATGTTCTGTCTTGCTACATTTACTGACTCCCCTCCCCTTCCCTTCCCTTCTCTTCCCTTTTCCATTTTGTGTGAAAAACAATCTTTCACTTCCAACATGAGTGCACCTAAACAAAAGGATCCTCTATGGTTATTTCTTCAGTGACTGAAAGCAGGGAACAAAAAAGGAAAAAAAATCATGAAGATTCTGTCAAATGAAAGCTCATATGCCATGACTGTGTGCATTTCACCTCAATGTTGGGCGTGATGCTAATCCAAATACCTTGACCAATGGAGGAGTCAAAAATGACAGAGTAGATGCAAGACCATGGCTCAGATCTACCTGTAGGGAATCAAACCTAAACACCTTATAACATAGCCTAGGCAGAGACTGGCTGCTGTTTGACACTGTCCTGGAATGAAGGTGTTTCATTTGTTTGGGTCGGTATCTTTCCATTGTATAGAAAGAATCAAACATGGCTTGGGGGAGAGATTAAAAATCCTCTAAGGTAAGTGGCCTGAACATCAAGTTTATTATTTTCCACTCATCCAGCACTCATCCTTTTTGGTTTGGTCTTTAGGTCAAGAACTGTTTAAGTGCCAAACCACTCTGCTTGATGCTGGGCAAGCCTGGGAACGCAGAGTGGCAGCAAAAATCAAGATTTCTAAGAATGACTCTCCAGGCTGGTATTTCAACATGATTTTTGAATGGTGAAAGCTATTGATCTGAGGCTTGGTTTTGTAAGGAAACAACAGGGAATGAGCAAACATGTTACTATGTAAAGGGAGACTTCTCTGGCAGTTTTATAAATCATACTTTTATGTCCTTAGATTTTTTAACAAGTAGATGACATGAAACATTTTATTCTGAAATTTACTTTGTATTTATTTGTCTGTTTCTTAGTTTTGGGGAAAAAATGTTTTTAGATAATGTGTTATTCTTTTTTATATTATTGATATTTGCTTTCAATCCAGTTCCCAAATCCCTGCGTTATTTACACAGCCCTACCTCGTTCTCCATGAACTTAAACACATGAGGTTTAACATATGCCTTGTGCTTATCAGGCCTTTGCATAGAAGTAAATTTCACTGACAGTCAAAGTAATGTAAGTAATGTAAGTTATACAAAGGTCCACTCTCGGTCAGCACATAGGGATAAAAAAGAAAGGTATAAAAGCCACCAGGAAATAATAATATTAACAATATCATTGAAAATCATTCTAGGAGATAGTAATCTGGTTCCAGAGAAAAAAGAAAATATCTGTGACACTATGAGTTTAAATTATGCATTTAGCTCAAATGTTAATGTTTTTCTTAAACGTATGAAACTGTAGCTGTTGTGGAGATACAGGTATATGGATATACAAACCAAACGTATGAGTCTTTAGACACTTTGGATAGCTGCAAAATCTGACTTGGTTTTGATATTCAAAACATGGCACCTTCACCTTTAAAATGATAACTTCCTTTGGAAACATGATCCTACAAAGAGCCTCAAATGTTTGCTGTAGACACACGAATTATAAAACAACCATCATGAACAGGGCAGCCAACAACCTCATTTCCAGATCTGTTTCAGGCATTAACGTTCAGTCAAAAGCAAAGCGTTCAATACCTGATTATGTGCTCAAGTTAGGATGCTATTATGATTTATTTTTTGCCAACTATGCGTTGCTCTCCTTCTCTCTGACATATTTCATATTTTCTGTGGCTGTGACTACAGAAATTCTCTACTGGGTTATTATTCATTTGTTTATACATCAGACAATGACTATCCTAAGAAATTATTAGTGGGTAGCTATGACAAGAAACAATGTTGACCATTCAGTATCTGCAAACGTATGTAAAGCAGTGCACTGTGAAAACACAGAGGTGAACTTTGTATGGGCCAACACCGAGGTCTGCACTTCCTGAGAAGAGATGAAAATTTTACCTTTACGTTTATTTTGACCTCTCTCAGAAAGCTGCAGAGAACAATGTTTACAATAATGGGGGAAAATATTTGCAGAAATCTCTGCTGGCTTTATGATATGCATGCTTTGGCACTGGGCTACAAAGGATAAGCTTACCTCTTTCAGGTTGCTATTTTTACTTTACTCTCTCTTTTCTTCTCTTCAGATTAGTGTCCTCTTCCTGTGTCTGCAATCGGAAATTCCCCAGGAAAATATAAAAGAGACTGGTAGGAGGGTGTGTGGGGGAGTCCAAATGACACTTTTTTCTTGTTGAGTCTCCAGTGAATAATGTGGAAAGCAGGTCAACTGTGAGAAAATGAGGCCGGTAGTGCTCTCCTGGGTCACTGTGGTCAGATATTGTCAAAATGGGTACCATGTTTAATGAGGAAATTCAGTGTAGGTTATGTGGCAATATCAGTTGTGTCAGTAGCACACTAAACAGAAAAGATTGCTGCTCGTTTGAGAGCTGTCACTACTCCTTGCAGGGAGGCAGAGAGAATGGGCTCCTGCCCTGCACTTGCCTGCGACGCAGGGCTGGATTATTTCTCGCTTCTGCCGCACTCTGTGGTTTCCTCAACCACTCAGTGCTTTGAAGGACCAGAACACAACATTGTCCCTTCCCCAAAACTTCGTATCTAGATTTTTGGATTTCAAACTGGATCTGCACAGGTTAGGTGCATTTTGAACTCACACATTACCTCAAATTTGAGAAGTGCCAAAGCCAGCCTCGGGAAGAACTCAGATCCTGACAAACACATGAATTCTAACAGTAGGACCCAGCTCATTTCTGAACATTTTTTTTATTTTTTTTTGGACGGGGGTGTGTGGGTGTGGTATATTTTAAGTATAGTGCTCACCCCTCCCAGTTTTTATGTTGTGTATGTCAGCATTGTGTGGGCTATGTATGTACTGTTACATGAATACCTTCTAATGTGTGAGATTCTTCTTTCTTTCAATCAGAATAAAAAAGGAAAAATCATCTCCACCATCCACATCACAGATCTGAACTGAATTATTACCAAAATTTACTCATGTGAAATTCTTTGTTTTGATCGTTTTGGTGTGTGTGAAGTGTGTAGAAATTTTCCTTCGAGATGATGAGGCAAGAGACTTTCAATTTGTCCCAAACATAAACACTCCTAAATGATTTGCCAGTACCTGTTCAAGCTTTATACATATCTGATGCTAATTATTTATTAGTGATTGTGAACATGATTGCTGGATAATGTTCTACTTCAGCCACAGATAGTGTAATACAGTTACATTGCCTCTTCTAATGTACTCACTGACCTACTTTAAGAATATATAGAATAAATGGAATAAGATACATTCCTTTTATTGTCTGAACTTTGAAGACTTTTATTTTTGTAGGAAGAAAATGTAAACTATTGAAGAAAAAAAGCAAATACACATTCCTATTATTTTTCATTTATATAAATGGGATAAAAATAAGTGCCATAAGTTTGAATGTTTTAGTAAATATTGTGATTTTAAGCAAGAATTAAAAAACATTTTAAACAGTTTGGGGAAAGAAAGAAAGAGAGCCACTTATTAAAGGAAATAGAACATACAAGATACATTAATTTAAAGTATTTTTTCTCTAAAAATGAATAGCCTATAGAATGGTAACCTAAGTGGTAGTCTTTTGCAATATTTTAAATGATAGATATCATGGGGGAAAAGAAAAAAAAAAAGAAAGGTATATAAGATAGGAACAAGGACAACCTGAAAGTACTCTTGTTTTCCACAATGTAGTTATAAAAATGTTCAAGTAACCAACCTGGAAAGAAGAACAGTTATGTGTAATGTCAGACATCATGCTAAGTAAGCAAAGCCATACTTGAAATTAATAGTTCTGTGAAAAATTTGGTCATGACAAACTCAGTGTACCTTCCCTCTTGTAATTTTTCATGACAAGTAGTCCCAGGTTGCTCTGTTATTTCTTGCAGGAGGCCATCTGACAGCTGTAGGTGTTATGCTTTGTGCCTATAAAGCAGGAGATTATGGTGGAAAACTTAATAAAAATGACAGCAGAGAAATGAAGCAAGTTGAAAGGGTCTAACTGGCTCATCCTCTCAATCAGACAGTGGAAAATTAGAGGGGAGGAAAATCCCACCAATTTAAAGATGTTACAAAATGTTTCTAAAGATGTTCTAAGTAAAGAATCTAGCATCTGTAATGAAGGTGGCCATTTACAAAATGCGTGCTTGTATGTAAAAAGGCAAAACTCAGTAATACATCTCAGCCATTTTCCTGGCATTTTGGAGTACCAGGATCCCATGAGATGCATTCCTTCCTTGATCCGCAGTCTCGGCTCTACTTCACATGTTTCATAATACATGTCCACTTTTTCTAGCAGGAAATTTTTGAGGGTTTTATCCATTTCCCTGACTTTCCAGATGGTCATAAGTTCTGTAAGATCCATATTTCCACTTAGGCTGCCAGAGAAATCCTGGCTTTTCTTCCCCACACACGTGTGGATCAGCTCTACAATAGTCGCCCATCCAACCTACCCTGCATGCCCTGTGAATGCTCAGTAAAGCTGATGATTTTTTTGTACATTAGGCTTACTTTTTTTATGCACAAATTAATTATATGACACATTTGCTTTAGGTCCAACCTGTTCTGGGTGCAGACAACCTTCTGTGAATGTTTTACACAAAACGGTTTATGTGTGTGTGAAGTCCGAGGTACCTGGCACGTATCAGATGGACTGCAGTTCTGCAGGTCACCTGCTCAGCATGTAGGTACAATATGTCATCGTGTATCTAAACCCATCAGAAACACCTTTTTACTTCTTTCAGAAAGATCAGCCTTCCTCAGTGGTCCCATGGGCTCCTGATTTCACAATATGCCGTGAGGTTTACATGAAGGTATAGTCATGATGAGATTGATCAAAAAATGTAGATACAGGATTTCTAGTGTATCCTTCTGAGAGATACTGCAGTAATTTTTCATTTTCCTTAGCAGCCAGCCATGATCCAGAGCAAATCTTAGTTAAGAAGAAAAAAAGAAATGTTCCAATTAGGATCTGAACTGAGAAGGAAGAACTGAAGTGGGGGGTGATACACCTGGGGAGAGTGGACTGGTGGGATGAAGGTCCCTGTGGAAAGCAGGGAACACAGGTCTCATGAGGTGGTTACAACTATAATTCTATTTAAAATGCAGCCTCATAGAGTACTTCTCTTACTCAAGCTTCCTTTAGTGCCACTTCTTGGTTAAGTAATTGCAGTCATCATTGTCGCAATGTGGTGTTCATATTGGGAATGTCAAAAAAGCCTAAAGGAATTAGAGGCCTTTGAACTAAGTTTGCTCCCTTAGGCTCCACTGGAAACCTCAGGCTTAATCTTTTGTTTTGCTTCTTTCTTTAATCATGTCTATACTTTTCCTCCCCTCACTTGTGTAAATCAAAGGGATTCCCTCCCTGTAGTCCAGAAAACTGACAAAATTTAGTCACTTGTGGAATAAAAATTCTTCTTAAGCTCACCTTTTGGGAACCCCTGCTCATTCGGGGCACTATATGCACTTAAGCGACAGCTGTCATCTACTGTCATTTGCATTGGAGAAATACTGCTATTACATGCAAACACTTGAATGTGAAAGCTTATCAGGTACTTAGCTTGGCATCCTTTTTTTACTCTGCCAGAGCTGACGTGTGCTGTTTATGTCTAACAGCTATATTATTATGGTTATTGAGCAAAACAGCTGCAGAAATGAATGTTCATTTATTTCGCATTGGTTTTCTAGAGATCAGGTGATGCTAAATTACAATGTCTGTAGCTTCGATCTTAGTGCAAAAAGCAGCATAATTTTAAACCTATAATTTTATTTTTTTTTTATTTGAATTTTCCCTCTATAGAAAAACAGTTCAAAGATGGGAACTGATACAGAGTACAATACTGTTCACTGGCAAAGTAAAGAGTCATCTTATGCTGGTAAGCTTAATTAAATTTTCAAGGACAAGACTAAATATGTTAGACTGAGTGTCTGGTTTTACAGGTATTTTCTGCAGAAACCAGGAGACCAGAGGAGGGATTCACAAATCATGCTTCAAATCAAACTTTTTTGTCTAAGCATTTTATGGAGACACAAACAGAGGCTTTTTATAGATTCCCCCAGTTTGCAGTCACCATCAGAACCAGTCCAGTTTGTCTCCTGGTGGCTCAAGGCTGTTCAGTTGGCAGTTATCTTTACAGTGGGTCCAAAAGGATTATCATGCATTAACGTCCCAGTGCATGCTTCCAGACATCAGCAGACACTGTGGGACCAGTGAGATCTACTCTCTTAATTTACCTGACCTTGCTGAACCCTCTGCCTTCCCTCTGCTGGCATCCAATAGAGCACTGCCATACTTGTGTCGCATTTAACCTCTAGATACCAGTCCGTTATTAATTAATTATGCATATTTCCTGAGTGGAGGAATTAAGAAAGCCTGGTTTTCTGTGGCTTTGGGTCTCATGACTGGATGCATTGGTTCTAGAGGAAGAATAAGGTGCCAGTGAACAGTACTGCTCTGGAGATGGAATCTCCAAAGAACATCTCGAAAGACTGGATTCTCTAGTGACCAGTGACAGGTAATCTCACTCTGCAGGAAATGAGACCACTAAAAAATCCTTTTTTCTTTACTTGACATTTATTTTTATGCAAACTTGAGGAATATGAGATCGGGTTTTGTTACAAATTGATCATTAGGTACAAAGTTATTGATGGGCAGTTGGAAAATGGATAAATTGACGCATAGAAATACATACACAGAACAGCATGCTGGAAGCTTCATTTCAAAAATAAACAGTAAAAAAAAGCAATTAGAATGAAAATTTTGTTTGTAGGTGGGAAAAAGAGTTTCTTATTGACTCTTCCTGCCCCTCCATCTATCGCCCCCTCTCCATCTCCTGCAACTACTTTGTGGTTTCCAAAGGTCAGGCTAAATCTCAACATATGCTTTTAATTCAAGGTCTTATAGCAATGTTTCCCAAACTAGGAAATCTGGAAGCAAGCCTGGAAGTGCAAATAGAAGTAGAGTTGTGAATGGAAAAGTTTGGCAACTGTGGTATAAATCTTACTCATTCCATCCAACCAGATTTTCAGCAAGATGTTGTAATTCTTCAGTTTACAACTGAATTAAGTAGCAACTTGTTTAGTTGGTCTTTAGAAAAAGGCAGCTTGTAGAGCTAAGGTGCCTGTTATGCTCTTCATAAACAGCCATCATATTAAAACTCAAACATTTTAAGCAATATTTAGTTTTTCCTGGGCAGCAGCTCTTAGCTTACTCCCTGTGGAAAATCTGCTACAAGAAGAAACATACCACTACTCCCTTCCCCCTTTCCCCTGTGAGCACTAGTTCTTCCACAAAATGGCCTCATGTATAAAGACAAGTGCAAGGCTGTTGGTGTGTGATCCAACTACAGGATGGAGCCCTACTGCTGATGATGTTGAAATTATCTCATAATTACTGGCTGAAATCCTGCCCTTGCAGACAATGGCAAAAAGTCCCTGGCAGACTGTGTGGGAGACAGGGTTTCCCCTCTTGTCGTAGGCTGCAGAGGGTGAACTTCTCAGGGTGAGGGTGTTAGTTATTAGGAGTTATTAGCATTGCTGCAGTTGTATTGTGCATGGTTCTAAGAAATTCCCCATGACTGTACTTCAGTTTAATGGATGAAATTAGCTCCCTGGTTGTAAGTCAGTATTCTCATTGGCGGTTATATGATTTTCTGTGAGTATCAAAGTGGAAGAGCTTAGCAGGGATTTGTATGAGGAAAAGGTAGGACAGAAAAAGAATCACCCATGGACTAATCTGGCAGGTGTTTCATGTGCAAACTTTCTTTTTTTATTTTATTTTTAATTTATTTACCTTGTTTTGTGGGTTGGTTTTTTGTTTGTTTTTTTTTTTTCTTTAAATGTTTAATCCCATTTACCTCAATTGGGAACCGTCATCATAGAAAAAGAAAGAAAAAAGAAAAAAAAAAGATTCCTGCTATATTTAAGCAGACTAGGAGTAAATGACTGATATGCTCAAGTGATTTTGAGACCTTTATCGTAACACTGCCTACCTTTGTGACCTTTAAGTCTTGAATGGTTCTGTTTTCAGTCACGCATCCAACTTGCAACATTTTTATACTGCTGCTGTGCACACAGATCCTGTGGATAATTATTATAATCACTTCAAATTTGTGAATGCTCTCTGGGGACATGAACCCAGGTTTCTTGCTCCTGCTCTATTACAGGGAAAGTAGAAGGAGCAACTCCTCTAGTTCACAATAGCATCGGCAAGGAGTAGTTAACCTGAACCCTCAATTATGTGTAGAAAATCTGCACATCCTGCCCAATTAAGATTTCTTTTTCCCATGGAGTAGGTTCTAAATTTTTAAATAGTTTGATTGGAATTCTAAAAACAGCAAGAGAGAAGATTAATCGTGTTAATAATTAGAAAGCTGAATGTTAACATTTTTCCCCCATAGGAGCTGCCTCAATGTTATTACTCTCACAGCTAACAGCAGTTATAGTCTGTGTGTAAAGAACCTGATATACATGTAAATTGACCAACAGTTTGTTAGAAATAATTGAAAATTTAATTCTAAGTTTACAGTGAAGGGTTTAATTGTGTCTACCTCTTGATTTGCACTACAAAAAGGAAGGATGCAGAAGCAAGATAAATCAATTGGTCCCATGACTAACATGGTCAACCTATCTCTTTGCTGTCTTTGTGGTATAAGGAAATATTGCTTCTAAGCCACATCTTCTTGCAAGCCAATACAGGGAATTATGTGCAGCACCTCTGGCAACTGAGGATGCATGAGATGATTTTCAAACACTCCTTTTGCACTTTCTATGTTCTGGATGAGTCTATCACTGCTCAGTGCAGACAGAGTAACCCAGAGCGTGAGACAAAAACTCCTTTTGATATTTTCCTCCAATAAGGTGGTTCCCAAGTAAGTTTTCTTTGTTAGGGTCAGCTTTCCTCTTCCCCATGTTCTTTGGCATAGGTCTTTCGAGGCCATCTACATAGCAATTGTCACCTAAAGATCTGTTTAAAAGTGTAATTTTTAGATCTACAGTAAAGGGGATCCTCTAACTTGTTACAGCCTGGGCAGGGTAGCAAGAGAGCAGAGTGCAGGACGAATGCAAGAGCAGTTGTCAGATGATGACTTCATTGCCTATCCTATTCAGAGGAGAAATTTGAACCGGGATCTTCCTCTTCACTTGTGAGCATGCTGATCACTATTAAGAATGTATGCCTCTCTTTCTCTACACTTTAACTATTTAATTAATTATGCAAGCAAAGAACACTGCCAGCACAAATGGCTGGCAGCAATAACATACCAGTCTGCTTTGCTGCCACCATATGCAATGAATGAGACAGGAGTTCAGGGATCTAAAGTGAAGATATAAAAAAGTACTGTACCATAATGCCGAGGGGACATTATAACGATTACACACTAACAATAACTTGGTTATTTCTTTTCATTTCTGTGCTTTACTTAACAACTTCACTAATGGTATTTAAATATACATCACCAAGCATATGTGTTTATATAAGTATATTCATTTTTTACTTTCCTGCATTTATTAAAAAGTTTATTGAAAGCTAGTTCTGGAAAAAGAATTATTTTCCTTACTACAAAAGACTTTTAAAAAACAAAAATATCTACCAGATTTCTCCCTTATTTAAAAGCCATCGTAGTTCACTATTCAGGTCCAATAGTACATTCTCTGTAAATCACAGAATCACAGGATCACAGAATGGTCAGGGTTGGAAGGGACCTCTGGAGATCATCTAGTCCAACCCCCCTGCCAGAGCAGGGTCACCTACAGCAGTTGCACAGGACGGTGTCCAGGCAGGTTTTGAATGTCTCCAGTGTGGGAGACTCCACAACCTCTCTGGGCAGCCTGTGCCAGTGCTCCACTACCCTCAAAGTAAAGACATTCCTCCTCATGTTAAGATGGAACTTCCTATGTTCAAGTTTGTGCCCGTTCCCTCTTGTCCTATCACTGGGCACCACTGAAAAAACACTGTTCCCATCCCCCTGGCACCCTCCCTTTAAGTATTTATTAATATTGATAAGATCCCCCCTCAGTCTTCTTTTCTCTAGATTAAAAAGACCTGAGTGCCTCAGCCTTTCCTCATATGAGAGATATTCTAATCCCCTAATTATCTTTGTAGCCCTTTGCTGGACCCTCTCCAGCAGATCCCTGTCTTTCCTGAACTGGGGAGCCCAGAACTGGACACAGTACTCCAGATGTGGCCTCACCAGGGCAGAGTAGAGGGCGAGGATGACCTCCCTCAATCTGCTGGCCACACTCTTCTTGATGCACCCCAGGATGCCATTGGCCTTCTTGGCCACAAGGGCACGTTGCTAGCTCATGGTCATCCTGTTGTCCACCAGGACTCCCAGGTCCCTTTCCACAGAGCTGCTCTCCAGGAGGTCAGCCCCCAACCTGTACTAATGCATGCGGTTATTCCTCCCCAGGTGCAGGACCCTACACTTGCCCTTGTTGAATTTCATATGGTTTCTCTCTACCCAACTCTCCAGCCTGTCCAGGTCTTGCTGTATGGCGGCACAGCCTTCTGGCATGTCAGCCACCCCCCCAGTTTTGTGTCATCAGTAAACTTGTTGATGGTATACTCTATCCCGTCATCCAGGTCATTGTACTTCTCCTCTGAAAGTACAACTATATGAAGCAAAGGATTCTGAACTGAGATTAATCATTTTATTCCCCAGGTTTTGACCATTTAATACTAAAATAAGTATAACTTTTAAAATGAAAACTCATAACAATAGATTTTTTTAATCTTTTTTGATAAATTATTTTTTGTCTTATAAGTGAAGAAATTAATCACAATAGAGCCTTTAATTTTTTTTCCCAGAAACTTTTCAAAAAAGAGAAAATATTGTTTCTTTTCAAAACTTCCCAACTACTTGCTAAATATTAAAACAATTAACAATTGTGTAATATCCTAACCATCACCAATATAATCTTTTTACACCACCAGTGGAGTTTGAGGTTTGAAACATTAGTATTGCAGCAAAATATTTGTGACGAGCAGTAAGATACAGTAAAAGGAAAACCCAAAGAAACCTGAGGTACTACTTTTCTGTCTTCAGGCCTTAGTCTTTCTTGCACCTAATGACGGGAATATTTTTGAGAGAAATTTCTGTCTGACATAATATACAGATAAAATTTACTGATAAGTCTGAAGGAGGAGTTTAAATGCTATTAAAGCCTTGCTTACCTGTATCTCTTTTTCTGGTCTATGTATCTCTTCCAGAATGGAAAGAGATAATGAGTCATACATTAAGTTTCAGAGAAACTTGCATAATGTGGTCCAGAAGTTTCTTATTTTTCCCAGTTTCCCCATAGATCAGATGTGGCTTCTGTAGTTACAGCTGAACATGAGCTCAGCCTTAGATTTTTCTTGCAGACAAGAGTTCTTCGGGCAAACCTGGGTTTTGAGTAAAACCGGCACAATGACTGAATTGATTGCGTTAATTATCTTTTTAATTTCAACATAAAAGGATAGGAGCAAAATGTCTGTTAAATGTTATAAATATAGCTTAGCTACAAGATCCTTCAGCAGTCCAAGATGTGCTATTGCGATGGGCAGAACTGAGAAGACTTACATGACCAATCAGTCTTGGTGGTCATGACAGGACAGCCAGACTTACATCAGCATTTATTTCTTAAACTTATACAGAAGTCTTGAATACCTAGAAGTTGCCATATTGTATTTTTAAAATGTAACAAAAATTATAATTATGAATTACCATCATCAAATATAATTGTACATGATCATCTCTATCAAAGCGCTGCCAGTTAATGTCTCATATTAGCAGTTAATCACATACTTTAAATGGGTCCATGATGCATTTTTATGAACTCTTTAATGTGCATTGGCAAAGAATGAAAATTGTGGTAAGGGAAGGAACTTAAATAAAACCATTTTTGATGTTAATTTCAACATAGGAAAATGCAAATCTGAAAGTGGTCAGGGCGTTTAAACAGACATTAAACATTCACTAGAGTACAGAGCTTTTTTCCAGATTGGATGTTGCTTGTTACAAAGAAGAATGCTTCAAAAATTGTCAAAACAGCGAGGTGGGAAATTCAAAACTTGTGTGGAAATAGCTTCAGGGTAACAATTCATGAGACACCTCATGAAAGAACCTGAAGTTATTTCTCACATAGAAATTTGTAACCTCAATAGGTGATTATTATACTGTGTGTCTTTTTACTGTCTTTGCAACCAAGCTTCAAGGATTGAAAGGGGAACAAGACAATTTACTTCAGTCCTATAGAAGTGATAACTTCACAACTGACTTCATTTTTGTCTTTAGTCAAAAAACCCTGTTTTGTGTGTGTGCACATATGTGTGTGTGTATCTATATACACACATATATATACATACATATATGTACATATGCTTTTTAATAAGACAATTGGAAATTTTTGAAATAATTTTTTTAAAAATAAGATAACAAAAACTGGCAACCTTTGTAAAGTGGATTAGACATTGCAATTAACCCAGGTGGATCTGCTGGAGGAGGACAGAGCTGTGCAGACCTTGGCCTGCAGGGAGGGATGGTGTTAAGGCCAGAAGTGGGGCAAGAGTAGTCTCACCTATGGTAAGTGTGATCTGAAGACATCAATGGACCACCTAGTCAGTGCTGAAGGAGGAGGAGAGCAGACTGTGCCACAGCAGGAAGGATGACTAGGAGATCAATGGTTTATTTGCAGAGGCCTTTGCACGGACAAGAATCCCAGCCCAGAAGAAAGGACAGCCAGTGGCTTTGTTCAAGCAGAGGGAGGAAAGGGACTCCAGCCACAGCGAGAGCTGGAAGATGGTGACTTCTGGCACAAAAAAGGGCGCTTCTCCTTAGAGGTGTTTTGTTAGAAAAATGGGATCTGGAAGCAGGAGAAGACAAACGGACTAATCATGCTTGACCCAGGTGATGGAGACAGTGGCTCAGAGAGGAAGGGCAACGATAGTCTTTCTTTAAAAGGCGGTGAATGCTATCTGCCAACCACCTTTGCTGTGTTGGGAGACTTGTTGCTCATCTGGGGCCCAGATCTTGAATACAGTGGAGATTTGCCAAGGTTCATCCAGGACTTTGGCTACTACTGACTGATGTTTGTCCATGCGGGTATCTGCTGATGGAGACCTTGAGTAGAACAGGGTCGCTATATAGTCCTTAGGATTAGAATGAAGGGCAAAAAGAAACTTTTGGTGTTCTCCTCAACCCTGCTGGTCAAGGGGAAGCAGTCAGAGAAGAGCTGTGGATCCTGTGGATCAACACTTGCTGTATGGTTGGTATTGCTGTCAGGGATCTATCTTCTATGGCCATGGAAACTTCCTAATGACTTTAAAAAAGCAAATTTTACAGCTATTTTCAAAAGAGGCAAGATGAACAACCCAGGGAACAGCAGGCCAGTCAGACTCACATCATTCCTGGAAGGACTATGGAAAGAGTCCTCCTGAAAGACATTTCCAGACACATGAAGGACAAGGCGACTGAGAGAAAGTAGCACAGATTTACAAGGACAAATCATGCCTGACCAACCTGTTCACCTTCTGTGATGAAATGACTGGCTCAGTTACTGAGAAGTGGTGTCTTTTAGTTTGACTTTAGCAAGGCTTTTGACAGGATGTCTCATGGCATCCTTGTAGCCAAATTAAGAGATATGGTCTGGATGGGTGGACTGTAAGGTGAGTGAAAGACTGGCTATACTGCAGTGTTCAAAGAATGTTGGTCAATGGTTCAAAGTATGACTGGCAGACACGTAGGAGAGGCATTCCTCAGGAGCTGATACTGAGGCAGTTATTCTGTCTTTACCAACAGACTGGATGATGGAATAGGATTCTCCTTCTTTAGATTCTCAGAACTGCCACTCAAAGGGACCTTGACAAGCTGGAGGACCCGGCTGCAAAAATCTTATGAAGTTCAATGAAAACAAATGCAAAACCAATTGGGACTCACTGACTAAGGAGCAGCTCTGCAGGGAGTCCTGAGGAACAGTGATTGAACACAAGACAGAGGTATGGCATTGCACAAACGAAGACTAAGTATGTACCAGGATGTACTAGTAGGCTATAGAGTAGCCAGCAGGCTGAGAAAACAGATTATCACCCTCTACTCAGCATTCATGAGGTTTCATCTGGAGCATTATGCCCAGTTTTGTCACCTTCTCCTAGTATTAAAGCTACATTGAAAAATTGGAGAAATTCCAGTAGAGGTCCAATGAGGTGGGCAGATGCCTGAAGCACAGGATGTACAAGGAAAGGCTGAAGGACCTAGGTTTGTTCAGCCTGGAGAAGAAAAACCTAAAGGCAATCTAACTTCTTTCTTTAATAACTTCATGGTGGTTATACAGAAAGCTGCCAGGCTCTTCTCTGGCAAGCACAGTGAAAGAATAAGATGCAACATTGATAATTTGTAGCAATGGGAATTCTGACTAGATATAAGGAAAAAATATAATGAGCATAGTACAGCACCGGAACAGGTTGTCGAGAGAGACTGCAGGATCTGCAGTTTTGGAAATATTCAAAAGTTGACTGGAAAAAGCACTGAGCAACTTGATTTGACTTTGAGGCTACACCTGCTTTTAGCAGAAGATGGGACTAAATGACCTCCAAATGTCCCTTCCAGCAAAAGTTATTCTACTATTCTATACTTGATAGATGATAACACACTCCTGGAAGTGGAAGATATTTTATATGCTTCTCCAGCCCAGGAATGAAACTCATGGCCACAAATAATTAGTACTCCAATTAGGATGAAAGAGCTTTCTGCATTTCATCTCAGACTTGTTGACTAGCAGATAGTGCTATGTGTTTGAAAGAATCCTCTTTATGCATGAAAGCTTCCAATAATGCAAATGTTTACGATCCTGATACAGAGAAACCATATGTAAGCAGATGATTCATGAGATTCAGGCTTCTGTTCCCTGTTTCAATCATGTCTGATTTATGAAAAGTAAACAGTGGATCCGAACCCATCCTAGTTGTCAGTGGTCCTTGTGAGGCAGTAAATATCATGAATTTCAAACTGATTAAAAATCTTTCAAAACTGCTCAGCATGCAACTGCTTTTATAGTTACATGAGCCTTTAAAATGCGCATTTCCTGAAAGGCAAGCAAGCGGGAATAATTACTATTCATTTTTTTCCCCTCAGCTTAGAGAGTTAAATTGTATTCAACAGTTATTTCTCCCTAGTGCATGATACAGCAGAAATCCTTCCAGAGCAAATGCACTGCAATCACAGAGTTGGCTTCAACAGCAGAAGCACTAAAAGAAGTAATACAGATTAATGAATGGATGATGTAGATACACTTTGTCAGCACTGTTTGCTATGGGGATCTCCTTAAGCTCTGGAAATGAAGACTTCCTTTGGAAGGTCTGTTTGCTCAGCCTATGGTAGGTACTGAGGATCTGTCCTTTTAAGGACCCTTTTTTCGCCCACTCCATTGATTTCAGAAAGCTTGTTTTCTTTCTGAACATGAAAAGGTTGGACATTGCAAATAATAAAACCCAAGTGTCAAAAGACTTCATCATGTCAGCAAGAAGCTTGTGATGTTTTCTCAAGGATCAACCCACACATTCATCCGTCTTTAATAAAAGCAGATCTGCCTGGCCCTATCAGCTGATTTGCTCTGCTTGCCTTGGAGTAAGTATCATTTGTTGTTGTTTTTTTTTCAGTGGGAGGAATTTCGAGATTTATGGGTGTGCTGAGAAAACATGGGAGGAATCTGCCTGGAGGGTTGATGGGTCTCTGTGAAGTGAAAAATGTACTCAATGAAGTGCATTTATACATACTGTCCTTGGCTTGCAGTGTTGCTTTCCAAGGGTAAGCCTCACCCAGCCTCTTGAGAAACAACTTATTTAGTAGTTTTCTTCTCCATGTGATTTGTTAATTTATGGGAACAGAAATGTTGAGGCTTGTTGCAGAAACTGGAGTCATCCTATTAACAAAAGTTGGTCTGGAATGGGAGTATTGTGGGAAACGAGATCTTGAAGTTGTGAAATGCATGTATTCATATACTATGAAATACTTGAACTTTCCAGAATTTAAGTAAGGTGTTATAAGAAGATCCTATAGCATTTGATAGTAAATTCTTGAGAAATCTAAAAAGAAAATGACACTTTGCAAAAACTCAGACTAAATAGGTACAAAGAACAAATACCAATACAAAGAACATGCCACCAATAATTTAATGCTGTAAAAAAAAAGGAAAGCATGACTGGATCATAATGAATAGTTCAGCATGATATAAACAACTAGGCAGTTAACCACAAACCCTATATACTGGGCTAATTCCATTCTTGGAACTGAACTATGAAGAAAATGTATGTTCTTCTAGGTGAGAGCTTGAAATGACTGGGTTTTGGTGACACCATGCCTTCATCTTACCCTCTGGCCTCAATAATCTAGTAATTAGTTCAGTCATTTAAGATCTATAAGGCATATATTCAAATCTCTTCTGTGATGCAAAGTAGCAGATACTTAACCCCTGAACTCCCAACATTCTAGACTAGCTTCATTTTTGCTCTTAAATATCCTGTATTTGCATAAAATATTAGGACTCTTATGAAAGGAAGAAAGAATGATAGCTACTAACATCACGAATACAACTAAAGATGTCCTATTTTTCCCACATAAGGATTCTGTACCTGGCCTCCACTGCTCAAGCGTTCCAGTCACCAGAGATGTGTACATAAAAAGAAATTATCACATCCACGTCACTCTTGATGAAGGCACCTTTCTACTAGTTTTTAGAGAGGCTGCAGGTCAGATAGCAATAGCTAAAATCTTTCCTAGATATGAAGCAATCCACTGCCATCAATAGCTGCATTAAACTATAGATTTGTTAGGGCTGAACCATCAGTTTCAAGTGAAATTTATTAGGGGATATCTAGCCAAACTAGGCTTTCTGTTGTTTGCAGGTCTGCCAATCACAGCTGATACCTCTGCAGCTAGTAGCAGAAACAGCCGCTAGAGGTTTAGGAAGTTTGTGTTTTCTAGAAGATTGAGGAGCAAACAATCCCAGTGAAATGGGGATGAGGCCTAGGCACAGAGCTGAAACAGGATTTAATCTAGTCCTGGCTGTGTTACAATACTATTTAAAATGCTTAATAGCACATAACCTGGATTCTGTGTACACAGAGTATATGCTAATGGGCATATTTAGTTCTATATGCGTTAGCAAAGAAAACAAATTGGATTACATTAATTACAGCCCCTTTCCCACCCAAATTAGCCTTCTTTAATCTTCATTTCTTCTATTGTTCTTTCCTTCCTAAATGTATAGGTGGATGCCTACCTGCAAGTGTCTTCTAATCTAGTTCCCAGCTGTAAAACTAACATCTAACAGCTCATTTTTTAGCTTTAATTTATTGCCTTGCTGGTTGTTCTGTAATTAGACAGCACATAGGATAAACTCATAAGCTATAAACTCAGTATATATTACTGAGGGTACAGCACCTGTTTTGATATAACCCAGCCTTTTAAAATAGATGAGTTATTAACCATATTAACTTAAGCAACACTTCCACTAAAACTACTGTTAAATAAAGAAATTGAGAAAAGCATGTAAAATAAAACCTAGATCTTTATGGAAAAAGGGTTTAGCTAAGGGTTTGCTCTCTGAAACTGATACTCAGTGTTGATGGAAGGGAAAGTAAGTCTAAGATGTATGTAGGGTATCTGCAGAAGTCAGTGGCACAGTAACCCACCAGTATCATGTTCATAAAAGATCGGGAGATCTAAACTGCACAGGTTGTGAACTGAAGTCTGATTACACCAGCTGCATTAGTGAACCCTGTTTTTAACTCAAATTAAGGATAAATTCAGTTGTGCATATTCCTGTGGAACAAAACTTTGCATTTTGATCAGTGACAGTGCAATGAGAAAATACAGCTCAGATGTGCCTGAGAAATTGAATATAGAAACTGAACAAATCTGTATGACAGCCAGCAACAGCTGTAGGTCCTTCATGTCTGTATAAAATGTAGCAGCATATAACGCATAAAATGTCTGTGCCTACACATCGAGCAGAGGATGGTTACAAAATCTCTTGAGAAAGCTACAGGATGGGCTTTTGCACACATCTCCAAACTGGATTGGCATTTGTCAAGGAAAATACTGAGCTCCAAGAAGCATCCTACAGAGGTCATAACATACAGGGAAACAGCTAGATGTTTCACACGGAATTTGAAGACTGCTTTTTTTAAGTACTCACAATGCTTTGATTGCTTACTATTGTATACTAATTCTCTTGTAACACTCTTTTCTTTTAATGGTTCTTGTCCAGGCAGCATTCACCTAATTTTAAACTGTGCACTGACACTGGTCTCTGATTGCCTATGGCAAAAGGTCTACTGGTCATGGTAACATGTTTCTGGTTTGGATTACATCAGTGGTAGCTGAGAAATCCACTGTGCTTTGCCATGTGTACTAAGCAAATAGGTGGCTGAGTTTTTATTCCTTCCATATCGAAGGGGACAGAAATGTGCTGACAATCTAAGAAGTGGCTCAGACAAAACATAGATATGAGACACATGGTCACAGACCAAACTTCAGGGCTCTGATCACCATTCAGGGGAAAGCAGAGGTTAGCAGCCTCCAGGATGACGGCCCACAGAACATCCCCACCTCGGTTAGCACCAGTATTTTCTGAAGCCAATGGCCAATATAATGCTGGCCACGAATCCAGACTTCTGTACTTCCCTCTAGGCAGCGGGGAGATGATCAGAGACAATCACAGACACAGGGTCAGGAGAAAGGGAAAAATAAATAAGTGCCAGCTACTAGCTCTCGAGTTCAACAGGAGGAAGCACTGTTTTCTGGGTCTACTCAAGACAACCATCATCTAGTACTGTGCTTTGTTGTCCCTAGTACAATATTTCATTCCACCAAGTGCGTCCATCAATATCCGTACAAAAAGATTAATCTATGCCAAAAATATGATCTTAAATAGACAAGACAGGCAAAGACAAAAATAGTTTTCTAATACATTCAGGTATTGCAGATCATCTAGTTTGAACTCTTCTATAACACTGGCTGATGAATAACACACACTCCCCCACCCCCACGTCCCATAAAGGGACATAAACCTTGGGAGCCTTGTGAAATCACACTGTATGTGAAGGCAACTAGTCTTAAAATGAAGCAATTGAGTTCTACCACGTCCCTTCCACTATTTCTGCTCTCTTACGACACTATTTATAGGGCTTAAAAGAAAGTGGGGTGAAGGGGAAGGAAGGACCAGATCTGTCAAGAGTGAAAAAGTAGTTTAAACTGATGATTAATTTCCTAATATGCAAAGGCATTCATTTTTCTCATTGTAAGGGGCAATATTGAGTCCAAGATAAATTTTGCAAATCCCTTTACGAATAGATCTTCAGAGCATAAGAAATCTGACCATTTCACAAAACAAGACACAACGCCCTGTCACAGATATGCAAAATTCAAAGATCATCCAATTTAAGAGGAAAATATTTCCCTGTTTTCACAGGCCTTGGATCAGTCGCTGGTCTTTGAAGTAGCCATTAAAAATGCAGGCATGAGGGAGGCAGATTTTTCAGAGACCCACATGAAATGGAAGGGTTGAGATCAATCTTTTCTTGCCCACATCTTCTCACAAGCACCATTGTACTGAGTATACCAGTGCAAACACTGTAAAAAAAAGTTTATTGGTATATTATTTTCCTTTGACATGTAGTAGATACTATATACATGAAACCCTCTCTATTTTGCAATCTCAGGAGATACAAAAATAAATAATTTACTTTCGATAATTTTTCTCTGAAAGGAAATCTCCTTACAGAACATTTCACACATTCACATTTGCACATGATTTATTTTTTCTTTTCTCTTTTTTTTTTTTAGCGAACATGTTCCTTGTCTTGTTGGTGAATGTTTAGGGAAGAAGTAAGATCCAACCAGTCTGACATTTAAAACCAAATGTCTCAAGGTAAGCATAAGAACAGCTGTCAGTAAGAATTAACAGGAGCCAGCACTTGAGATGAGGTTGGTATTTGACAGTGTTCATGAATACTACATTTCACACTGAAGATGTTACCTTTCAAACTTTAGGTTTCCCTTTTCTTTTTAAGCAATGTCTGGCCTTACTCACCCTTTTAATGTTATGAAGTGGTACAATATTTTATACATGACAAGCATGAGGGAAGAACCCTATTATCATTCTCTCGTGTACGTGTTGTAACATGAATTAATGTAAGGAGGGAAATATTCATCCATTTCATGAGGACAGTTGAAACATTTGCTGCCAAAATTCCTCACCTGTCATTTATTACTGACATTGAGAACATTTTTTATGCACTTGTGAAAGAGCTTTCCAAAATCCATTGAAGTTTATGAATTGCTTGCAAATTTGCAGCTGATAAAGTTGAATTTTCAGTACCTTGCAGGGCTTATGTTTGTCTCTGTATTTGGAAGTAACTTTCTGTACATTTAAATTG
Source organism: Charadrius vociferus (assembly GCF_000708025.1). Classification (NCBI taxonomy): domain Eukaryota; kingdom Metazoa; phylum Chordata; class Aves; order Charadriiformes; family Charadriidae; genus Charadrius; species Charadrius vociferus. The sequence goes on from NW_009646945.1 coordinate 1,839,472, forward strand.
CCTTACATGGCAATTTAGATTTCCCCATAATGTGTTACATGCTCAGTGACGTTTTACTGCTGCTTTTATTACAGTTAGCAGTTAGGTCAGTACATACTTATGTCTCCTGCAGAGCAACCCAGCTCAGGAGGGGGAAGCCCTTTGAAATTCGGCAAGGTTTCCAAATTCCTTTTGTAAGAGGAGTAAATATTCTGTGGATCTCTAATGCAGCCTACTGTTAAAGTACAGGGAAAACTTGTCAGACTACAGTACAATTACCGTGTTCATGGTGGCATTTAATTCTGTAGTGTACTAAACTATTTTGACAAATTTCCTCTGATTCAAAGGGAAACTGAGAATCTTCATAATTTTCACAAGGTTGCATAGTCGCCTATGGAACTGACCTCATTCCAGAGCAGTTGCTGGAGTAAGCCTAGCATACTGACTCTACAGAGTGTTCAGGGTCTCTTTAATTTATTTTGAAATTGTGTTAGGCAAATAAATAAATATTTTAGAAAACCTAAATAAAAACTCTGATTAACTTGTAGTTTCATTAAATCCCTTTATTTCTACAGAGTTTTTTCAACAGTTTTAACAGAAAAAACCCAACATGTAAAACATCAGTGCAGGATGGAGTGGTCAATATGTATTTATGTCAGAGAGTAAATCAAAACATAATGTTGTTCTTGAAGGAGAAGAACTTCAGGATAAAAATCCAGAATTTTCTGCAATAAAAAATTTCCAGCTGCAAAGGGAAGACTTGTCAGAACTAAAGCTTTCCAAAGGAACATATCAAATTTGACAAAACTATCACATGGAAATGTTTCTTAGGTTCAGGACAGTACTTCTTCTGGTCAACGCCAGACAGAGAGATGTGCTGTGAACTGGTATAACCAGGACCATTCCCTAGTCCTGAAGAACAACTGGATGGCTTATTGCCATCTAGTCAAGTGCTCTACCCTGAAAACAGCAAAGTGCCTCCAAACTTTCTGTTGGACACCAAACTGTGCCTTGGCATTGTTTGAGAGAGTAACAGTTGTCACCATAAAAACCCTACGTGATGACTGTGCTATTATTTGGACAGTAAAGATGGTAATGGATCTCTTGCTATTATTGGATTAACAAGTATTGTCTATATTCAGAATATATTCTATATTTTATTTACAAAGACAATGTAAATGTTGTTTCCTGACTATGTGCCTAGCTGTAGAAATATGCTTTGTAGCTCCTACCAGTGTGAATGATAGAAAAATAAAATGCAAAACTATGTATCTCTAAGTCTTTCTTTCTCTTTCTTTTCCCCATTTTTCCCCCTGTTTCCTGAACACTACACTGGTTTACAGCTTTCCTGACTTTTTGATATGAGATAGACAATTACCTTAAAGCCAGAACCACATAGATTTTGTTGGTTGTGATTTAGTAGATTTCTTACCCTTTTCCCAAAGTATCTCAGAGCCTGTACTGCTACACCAGTCTGTGGCTTTTTCACACAGACCTCAAGGGAGCAGAGATGCAGAGACACGTGTGTGCATATCCCCAAGTACTTCCAAATATATCCATCCTTGTTAGTGTATTGCTCTTTACAACTATTTGCTCCTTGCCTTCTGTATTCTTGTACAGTTTCTGCCAAATAAAAATGTCTATTGAAATTGATTCTTTCTCATTTCTACAGTTTCTCACTTTCAGCTTTTTCTTCTCACTGACAGCTGTATGCAGCAACTCATACAGTATTTTTGCATGCTCCAAAGACTTTTTTAAGAATTTCACTTGGAAAGGATGGGAAAGGTGGATCTCAGGGGATACAAGGCAGTGCTACCTTACTGACAACACCGAAGTGAAGAGTATGTGTTGGTATTGTTTTAAGTAAATTTTAATTTTCATGTGTCATTTAACTGAAATTTGCATTCTGATCCAGCAGAAGTAAATCAAGAATCTGGTTTTGGTAAAACCCACTATCTGCCAACTGGCTCAGTTCATCAGAGCCACTGAATGCATACACCTGTCTTCCGCGTGACTAATGCACATCCTCAAATTTCAGGTAAGGCTGAAATGCTTAGCTGAAATGAGATCTGGATTATTATGCTGAATAAGCCTGTTATTGCAGGTCAGTCAACAGCAAATCTGTTTTACACAGATTTCAAAAAATGTATTTAATTCATTCAGTATTTACAGGCACATTTAATGGGGTGCTGTGCTTAGCTGAGAAATAAGGATAAGCTATAACTTCTTTGAACCTTAAAATACCTTCTGGAATTAAAGCCTAAATATCTAACTTCATGTCTCCCAAGTAAATTCTGTGTTTACTAGTTTCTGTGACTGTAGTATCATGATATGAAAAATTAAGATGTTCTTGCTTCACTCTCCAACCCAGTTCTGGCGAGTACTTTTCTGCTTCCAACCAACAGTTTTCTGCCCCTTCAGCTGTGATATGACAAAAGGTTTGGGAGGGGACGGTGCTGTAGACAGGATCGCTAAAACCTCTGAGTTAAACTTCCAAGAACGGTAAGAAGAGTAGATAAGGAAAGTAATAAGTTGGCCTCACAAAAAAGCTGCTGTCTCTTGAAACTATATTTTATTCAAATAAATAAGAGGGTAAGTACATGTTGCACAGATAATGCTTCAAGGCTTATTAAGGACAGCTAGTACTTTTAAGTACATTTAGGGCATAAAAGCAGCCAGATTTTTTGAATATCAAATTCTGTGTAAAAATTGGAAAATAGGGGTAGGGAAGAAGTATCCACGATTCAAAAGAGAAGAAGAGATTTGTGAAATCTCTACTTCGTATTCTTTTTCTGACAGCTTGTCTTTTTTAAGGTCATATCCTCCCATAAGGTTGAAAGATATACACAAATATTCTTACAAAAAGTATTTTCTAAATAAACCATGCTATTTTTTTCCCGTTGTGAGTGTTTTTCAAGGTGAAACTGATATGCTTATACATTTTCAATAGGAAAATGAAATGAACTGTAAACATGTGCTTTACTGAGTGCAGCATAAGCATAATTTCTACAGCAATTTCTGATAATAATATACATCAATGCATATTTGAAATCACTGTAACCTCAAATATTTAAGTAACCCTCTGGGAAAGGTCATGGTTTTCCAAAATACAAACCCAGAACTCCCTCTCATGCTCACAGAAACAGCAAATACTCCTCAATAGATGTTTTGGATTCCCCTCCTCCCTTCCATCCCTTTAGCAATTTATAGGCAACTAAATATCCCCATGGTTGTTATGGTGTGATTTGTGTTCTTCCAGTTTGCCACAGTTATATGGTTGGAAATAAGAACGTCAGCTCGTAGCACCGTGTCTCCAGCTTGCCGAGCATCAAGCACCTCTGCAGTGCCGTGGCCCCATCTTGAGCAGTGCTGGTTGCTATGGAAGCAGCACAGCACAGTGCTCTGAAGGACTTGGAGATGCTGGGGGGACTATTCATCATTTGCTAGAGACATACTGGTGCTCTCATGTAAACTTATACCACGTGCAATTTCATTGGGACTGAGTGGTCACATAACCTTTGCTCTCTGGAAACCACGAGGATTATGACTTTTGCTTCCTATAAGGGTGTGGAGGAAGAAGAGATTTTGTACATCTGGATCCATTTCCCTCTGAGCTTCACTGTTCAATACCTTTGGTTTAGTTTGTATGTAGCAGGGCAATATTTCTCTACATGCTTTGCCATGTTTTCCAGCGGGAGGTAAGAGAAGGAAAAGGTGGGTGAGATGGTCCTCCAAATCCTCCTCTGCCCGGTGGCTGGCAACCCAAAAATGAGATCTGCCCACGGCCAGCCCTGGGAGGCTGCTTCAGCTCAGGTGCTGCAGAGCTGAGAGCTTTCAGAGCAGGAAAGGCCAAGCACATGTAGATGCATCGTCATAGAGACAAGGCACTTTTCAGTCCCTTGCAGAAATCATATTTTGAACGGGACCAAATTTGCTGCGTCCTAATCCTCTACGAAGTATCCTAAACACAGTTCTCCAAAAGAAGATTGGAGACAGCTTAAGCCTGTTAAAGAGTATTCCATAAACGCCTCTATATATAAAAGAAGAAATTATTTTATTAACTGCCTAGATAGGATTTAGTTCACAGGATAAAATGGCCAGATAGAAGTGTCTATATGTCAGGTATATTCATTGAAGATCTCATGCACATCTCATTCCCAAATCTATTAAGATCAAAAATAAAGCAGTGTTTTGCTTTTGATTCTTGTATCTAGAATTTGTTAATTCATAATTTTTAACAGAAATCATCTAATTCAATTTCATCTGTCTAAAAAATTAGATATTTAGATGAAGACTGTTTTTGGAGTTGCTGGAGAGAACTCTTCCTCAACCAGAACCAAAATGCAATATTTCTAGAATGTGATCCCACTTTCTTTAGACCTTTTTTTCTGCATGGGATAGTTGATCTCTGAAGAATCCTGTCTCACATCCTTGATTACATACAGCTGAAGCATGAAGACTAGTGTCAAGAGGAGGTGGTTTATTTTTTTATATAAATAAACCTGACCACAAGCCTGGATATTTCCTCCAAATAATTATCAGGACAGAAAAGGTTAGGTGGTAAGTATTACCACTCTAATGTATAAAAGCTATTGTGTTTAGGTTCTTCTGCAGAGCTTGCTAGTTTATATCATGGGAGGAAACCCAACACTGAGCTCCTTATGGTTAAGAAATAACATTATGCAGTAGTTGTATGTCTATATAATAATAGTTTGAAGGACCAAGGAACAAGTGATACTTAGTTTGCAGCAAGCAAAATCATTTGCATTAAATCAATAATTTATTTCCTTTTGCCTACTGAATGATGCCCCATCATTTAGTGTCAAAATAGTTCCTTCTGTAGAATGTAGGTGATTTACAGCTGACAAATTCCTCTTGGAGCACCCACCACATAATGAAATTTCATGGGGAGTAATTCACATACGAACCTGGCATAAAGCCAGAACAGTTGGAATCTCTGGTTCTTGTTGAAAACTGGATTGGATTTCTTGGTAGTTTTTCTTTCTGGCTTTCAGAAGGGACTTCCAGCAGAAATGAAATCTGGAATTGCTTCAGCTCTCAGCTTTTAGATGCTTCCCAAAATAAAAAGGGCATCTGTTTGTAGAATATCCCCTTGCAATTTTTTTTATTATTATTATTATTGGAACACTTGCATGTAGACTTACTCATGCACTGAATGTAATTTTTTTTGTGTGTTGTGACACAGCATGTGACTTTAAAAAAACCTGCAAAAAACTAGTTCGATAGAAACTGTGAAAGTTTGGCAAGTGAAGTACATTTTCTGAATTTTCTTTTTCAGAAGATTATGATTCCATGTAATCTCACACCCTTGAGCAGATGCTATATGTTTTTCCTTCCAGAGCTTTAGGCTGAAACCAACAGGAGACAAAAAGGAGGCAGAGGAAACTGTGAGAGACCGCGAGGATTTCTTAACGTGCTTTTACATGAAAAAGCAGAAGACCCATTTCTGCACTAGTTAAAATAGTAGAAATCATTACAAAAATGAAAAATTGAATTTTAATGAAAAGTGCTGAACAATTTCCACTTAGAAGAAAGGATTACAATATTTATTTTTTGCTTTTTCTATTGTGTGCATTAGTCTTGCTGAAACATATATATCTTTCATCATTGTAGCATGTTTATTATAATTGATGGTAATGACAATGTTATTTCTGTGGTACAAATCAATTGTAGTGGATACATAAGTGAATACATTTGCCTGTGTGCATGCTTGCATATATCATACTCATAAATGTGTTACTATATATAAAAACATCTTATTTTTTCATGGCTTCTTATATGCCTCTTTCTGGATGTAATGAGTTGAGGGTGAAAGCCTATGTTAAGGTTTTTTTAGAAGACCAATGCTGTAAGAATTAGAAAAAAAATTCTTTAAACAGCAGTTGAAGCACTGAATTTTAGAAGATGTGAAGTAAAGTAGAAAGAAAACAAAAGGGTTGTTTCAGAGAAATATCAACAAAGGGATATAGCAATTCTTCTATGAAAAATCTTTCTAGGTAAGGAACTTGTTTAGGGGAGGTTTAATGCTCAGTTCTCCCTCATAACAGAGGCATATGCATATACAACCTTCAACTCTTAGAAAAAAAATGTCTGAATTATTGAGAGAGACGATAATCAAGGACAGCATGAAGTCTTGGCCTGAGCATTTCTATTTGATGCTGTTCGTTTGGTGTGAGCAATTAAATATTCAGTTGACACCTTCCAGCTTTCTGTTTCTAATGCAAAAGCCTATGAATAAGCCAACAATGCAGTTAATACCTTATTTTCTCCACTGGAAAGAATATTTCAAGTGTGAAAACTCCAATAGATGGAAGAGAGGGAGGCCCATCGAAAAGTGACTGGTGATCTGATAATTCAAATATTCACTTGGGAAGACAGATCACACGGCTCGAATCTCCTGATTGCAGCAGTTGTAGGACGTTTACAGCCCTGTTCCCCTTCTCCAGTGAGTATCCTAAGTATTCTAGCGGGTTATTTACTCTCTGGCTTAATTAAAATTTAAATATTTTATACAGAGTGGAACAGCTCCCACAGGAGGGACAATGAACAGTTTTCCTGTTGCAGTAAAGGAGATGTGAGTCCGCATTATTTTAGTCAGAGATGTAGGTGAACCCGAGTCTTCCAGTGCCAGAATGTTTGCCTGCTTGAAATAAAGAGGATGATGAACACCTGTCTGGGTATTTTCTCTACATAGTGCTGACTTTAACTGAGTTAATAGTGAATTCAACCAGAATTTGAAAATAAGTTGTGAATAATCAAAATAATATTTCTTATTAAATACAATTTTATTGAAATTTTTCAATCATTTTACCAATAAGTGAATTAACTGTGTCACAGAAAATTATTGTTGGAGTGCTTATCATCAGTGCAATAGATTCTCCGTCACTTCAGCTGATTCTTTGAGGAGAAATGCAGCCTTACTTACTAATATTATGATTGTGAACTACTGAACTGAGGCCTCTGGTGTGTGATTTAGACAGTGATCTTGAAACCCTCACTATTATTTTCCCCAATGCTTTAGGATTTTTTTTACTTTTGACAACACCACTAAATTGTACTTTTTTTTTCCAAGAGACCTCAGCTGTTTTCTGATTTATCTCAACCTTTTCTAATTGCAACTTAACTGAAAGAAGTCTTGTGAGCTTAACAAACTCAGTGAAACACATTATTTACAGATCAACAGATAACATTTTTTTTTTTTTTCTATTCTAAGGTAACCCATGTTTGAGTAGTCTTTTGGTTCATTTGGCTGATCACTAACAATCTGATGTCAGACCTCTTAGGAAGAATGCGTATGTGCATTCATCACTACCATTTTTTCACCTAAAGAGAACTGAGAAATAATATTTTTTTTTCAGTGATATTAGCACCTCATGGCTCTGAGGGACTATTGGTTTGAAATGTGACCTTTTTAAGAGTCAGAAAAAAACAGGAAAGAGAAATGTAACAGCATGTCAACAGCAGTTTTCATCATGCACATCAGCAGGAGTTATCTGAAATGTTGTCGTCCTGCATATTTTTGCTTAGATTCTCCATCATTTTCTCTGTAATTTTTGTTACTTAATCTTATTTTGAAAAATATTTAAACATTGCTATAATATTCTTATTCTCATATGTCTAGATGGGGACTTTGTTGGGTTTTGAGTGCCACAGTTGAGATTACTGTTTTTTCTGCTTTTCTTCTCATAGTACTTTTTAAATTACTTTTATACCAGGTATTTAGGACCTATAGTAGGCACTGTTTGGCATGTGTTTTCACCTGTCACACCTTCTGTGTTAATAGCAAAAACTCCAAAAATTCTGCGTTGCAAATGTGAACAATCATCAGTATACATGTCTATTTCATCTTTATTCATCTTTATTTTTTTCTGTTTTTTTTTTTCTTTCTCTACCTCAATAAAATATATTTATTAGGTGATAAGGGTAATATTGTTGTTCTTTAGAATTGTTGTGAATTTGTAATACTTTTTTTTCTCTTAAACAGGGATCTCAGTGAAGTGTTTCTGAGAGTATTGTCTAGTTCTATAGAGATGATTTTATATAATAGTTTTATGTTCTGCGATACAACACTGAAATGTAAAAATAAAGTTGCCTTCATTAAAACTTCAGCCTGCTGTGTGTTTAAAAGGTTGTATAATATTTGTAATATAAAAATAATCTAAAATAAACTAGACTGTTTTGACAACACTGAGGTTTGTTTTCATTATCTGTTTCATTTCATTAATGTATCAATACATAGTCCTCACATACATTACGCTTTATTCAAAGATTTAATCTCTCTCATAAGGAGAAAGATTATAAATTCTTTGAGAAAAGAATTTTTTCATGAGCTGCTACACTAACACAAATTGATACATCCTAACTTTCAGAAGTTAAAGTAACCTGCAGAAATGTGTATTCAAATACCAAGAACTACCCTACATGCTTTGGAACCGCAAAGCCTCATCTGAAGCCCACAGGGTCACTCTTATCCACTGCTGAAGTCAACAGAAATTTCATCCTGGATTTCAGTTGGTGTATGAAAGAGCACTGTGGGAAAAGATTATAGTGAAATACGTTTCATACTCGTTCCCTTTTCAGTGCAATCGAGACTGACTATGCGAATTTAGGTTGGGAGGTGTCTTTAATATTTCCATCAGACAATCCCATAAAACTGTATGTTTATGTTATGACATAAAATATATGCCAGGCATTGCTTAAGAATAGAATTAAGATTGCATGTGCTAATTTAACTTAGCCTATGTGAAAGCCAGTATCACCTGCTGAAAAACAGGGTGGTTTTTTTTTCTCAAAAAGAACTGTTATGATTCCTTCTACTATTTAATAGTTATTTTAAGAATAAGATTAAATGAATAAAGGTATCCAGGGGCAGTCAAAATAGAATTGAAATTAAGGAATTCTAATAGGAACATTCAATAAAATAATCATCATATGATTAACTATAATAATAGCAATAGTAGTAATAATGAAATATGATCCAGTAATAGAATATATACTAAAAGAATATACACCAAAGAAAGGTATAGTCCTTAAAATGAAGAGTTTATTCTCTCTCTTCTTTTACTTCCGTGCCTCAAGTATTCAATTTAAGCAATATAATAACATGATTAGTCATGTGTTCTTTGGATGATATTGTAAGAATTTAGATATAAGCATGGGATAATAACCAATGTAGTAATTTGTATTTTCACATGGGAAAATTGTAGTACCTATTATTAGATTTATTGTGATATCCAGTGATGAAATTCTTGCCTCATTAAAATAAGTAGACAATTTGCTAGTGACTGCAGTAGAGCCACAGTTTCAGCCCACATCCTCAGCTCATAACTCAGTATGTCTCCACTGAGGTCATTGATTCCAAGCCAAATCACACATGCTAAAGTTCCCAGGCACTATTTTTGGAATATTTTCCAAATGCAAGAGATAATACCTTCCAAATATCACAGAGGAGTTTAGTTCCTTATATTTTCAACAGGACTATGACCTAACTTTCTAAGGCATGTATCATCCACACAGATGCACACAGAGGATTTCTTTAATTACTCCTTGGTAAATTAACTACCTTATGTTGTGTTTCACCAGTTCTAACTGTTTTGGAAAGGTTGGACTTGACCAGTTCTTGAAGTCCACCCAGGAAAATACAGGAGATACAGAAAACAATATTTGTGCCAGGCTAGTGGCCCTTGTCCCTGTCAGCCTGAACTGAACAGTGGTCCCTTTCTCAGATGTTTGGGTACACTTTGTTGTAGGAGCTGTTCTTCACGTGAAAATTAGTACTAAAACTCTGGTGGGGTATGATACCACAGGTATCTATTACAGAAGAGTAAGGATTCTAATTCTACCTGGTTTGGCTGAATTCCAGTACACATAGCTTCATTCTACCCACATAAGAAATTCTGCTAGAGCTTCATGAATGGTGTTTTGTGTCCTGCATTCGAAATATTCTGGGAAATAGCTGTTCTTTGGTGCATTGTTGTATGAAATACTGTAGTTCTTATTGCAGACAGAAGATACTGCAGATGCATACATACTGAAGCTCAGATATAAAGCTATCAAGTTATCTCATTTGAAATTTTTTTTGCTTTTGCTTTTGTTTAAGTCTCTCCTCACCTCTCCCAGTTTTTCACTTCCTGATGAACTCTTGCTGGCAACCACTGTGTTTTACTTCCAGCTGGCAGATCAAACAAACACCTTCTTTGAGAGCTGATGCTAATACACAAGCAGACCAGAAGATGTATAATGTTATGCAGCAACCCAGCCAGCTACTCTTCCCTCTTCTCTCTGCCCTCCCAGATGCTTATTAAAACTGCATTCCTATGAAAGCCTGGACAGGTAATCCAACCTTGAACCTCTCACATGGCAACAGTCTATAACGTTTTGTGCCAAATCATGTTACGTTCTCAGTGAGCATGTAGTTTTCCAGGAAGTTGATCTATCTCAGCTTGAATTTAGAAAACAGTATTGCTTTCTCTCTTTCTCAATCACTCTCCATCCTAGTGGGCAAAAGTTTATTTTATAAGACACTTGTTTTTTATGAAGAAAAAGCCGACAAGTCATACTAATCAAAATCCTTAACTAGGTCAAGCAACTATAGAAACTTTTGCCTTCTAAGTAATATGTGCTTTCTGTTGGGGCTTTCCTAGACGGCAAGATTGAGCTAACTCCCCCTTGACCACAGCAGAATAATTCTCTGGCCTCTTCATGGAGCAGAGACTGTCATTGTTGCCAGCTTTTATGGATGTTAGGTAGGAAAGACTATACTCAGGCTCAGTCCACTTGATGGTTACAGTTATGAGAAATGTGCTTCATCAAATGTCACTGTACGCCTATCTTGTTTCAGCAAGACCTGTGATTCACTCAGAAGGCAGGACAAACATGCACAGGGCAAAAATAAAGTTGCCCGGGCAATGGTTAATATAGTATATTCAGAGTTTAAAGTAAATTATCTGTGCACCAAATGAGCTGGATCTTGTTGAAATGCAATCATATCATCTAAGTAATACTATTTTAATGTGGCTTTTTTATAAGCCTATTAACTATACATCCTACTGAATTATATGAATGTGTGCTCAAGGACAATAAATTTCAGAACCCATCCAATCATCATATCCGTCTAGTAAAGCACAGTTTTTAATGTACATTTAACAAAATAATGATTTGAACAGTTGACTATTTCATTTTCACCAGACAGACTGATGTGTCCATATTTCTTACAAATAAGAAAAGGCTCCGGCTGCAGGAGGTAAATGTACATCTCTTCAAGAGGAGTGATTTGTTCTGAATGCAATTCCTCTCTGGGATGCTCACAGACCAGCAGTATGACCTACTGTACATTGTTTCCTCTGCAGCATTTTGCTGGCTTCATATGTTTTAATTTCAGAGCTAATGTCTTTCAATGTTCTTTTTATTGGAAGTAGTGCAGTGCTAATGAACCAGTGTTCAAACCAAGAGACAATGAAACATAGTTTTGTTTTATCTTTGCAAAGATAATGCTACAGGCCAAGCCAGTGATTTAGTAATACCTTGAAAAGTCCTGTTAATGGAAACGGTTGTTTTTTAAATAATAAATAATAAAATATTGATCACCATGTAATTAGCAAGAGGACTTTACAAGATTGTTTTCAGATCTGATTGACAGTATGTACTTTAAAAGGTGTTTGGTAGATACATTTTAGAAGAAAAACTGATTAATCTTTCTAATCCTAGAGGAAAGCTATTGGCTCCAGTATTATTCCACTCAATAGTTACGAATTCAAGGAAATCATGATACATAGCCTAATCAAAGAGTTGTTATTTGACCACTGCTAACAGGACAGGTGTGCCCTTGGCCCTTCCTGATTGTTATGAGCTTGTTTCATTCTCTTTTTTCCCCAGTGTCTGTTACTCACCGGGTGCCCATTAATCATGTCTCCTGTCCCGCACAGATTGCCGTGCAGATCTAGGCAGCTGCTACAAGATAACTACTCTGTGAGTGGACATGAACCCAGCAGGCTGCAAGGGTCAACCATCCTAACTTAGAAAAATAAAAAAAAAAAAAAAAAAGGAAAGATGTGTGAAGACAGGGGTACTGAATACAAGGACTGTGACCACCAACCCCTTCTCTGATAAAAGTTTATTTCTTTACAGCCTATTTGAAACCTCAAATGGAGGAACATTATAACAGGATAGTTTAATGCTTGCAAAAATTTCTCAGTGACTCAGAAGCTGCATTACAGAGTCATTTGCTTACTGTGACCAATCATTCCAGACAGAATATGGAGCTAATGCAGATACTCTGTTTCAGGTACTCAAGCTAGTTTGGAATGGTTTCAGCTCCAGCTACCATGTGTTGTCATACCCATAACAGCCTCCTCAGAAAATGAAAGAGTTTCGGTACTAAGCGTCAATAAATTACATTGATCAAAAGCAAAATAAAACAATGAAGCACAGAAATGTGGAACAAATATTTAAAATAAGAATGCTGTAGGGGAACCCCTTTCACTCTACACAGACCTTTAAGTCATTGTGTTCAAAAGCTCTACAACAGATGACATTGGCAAAAATAAAGGGAAAAAACATGGGTTGGCAGGAGGAGAAGCTATTAGTATCTTTTAGCAAAATATGCTAGAAGAGAGGACGTATTTTGTCTCTGAAGCTTTAGTGTGCTGTGAGATAGAAGAATAGCAGTGGGACAGCCACTTGTGAGTACAGGAACTGATGTTTTGCTGCCTGTTTCTTCACTTCAACAAGAGAAAAAGACAGCCAACAGAGCTCAGGAACATTGTTGTGTAAAAAAGTACTTACTTGCCACATAATAAGAAAGAAAAGGGAGAAAAAGATAGTGAGCTGACTTTCAGTGTGGGTATATGAAACATATAAACAATATCAAGATTGTTCAAATTCAAGCCCTGCTTGAATTTTCTTGTTATGTTTCCATGATGGGTATCTGGTATAAGTCTGAGACTGACAGGACAGTCATGTCCATTCCCTTCACTCTACGTTATCTAATAGATTAAACAGTGAAATGATAGAGGTCATTTTTATTGGGTTATATTTGAGGGTACACCTTATTGTCTGGTATATTAGGTTTTGGAGCTCCAGAGACCATCACTGGGACAAATCTATGAATCAAATGATTGTCCTTGGACCTTTCCTGAGCATCTTCATAGGAGACTGCAAAAGCACACTGCATGTTGTCTTCCTGCAAAGCAAAGCTAGTCTAGTGTTTTTGCAAGTAGATGGATTTAAATCCCTTCCAATTCACTGTAAGCTTTCATTCCTTATTTGTCCAGGTGACCCTCTGTCTTCTGATGTACTTGTACTAACCAGCTTATACAGACTAATCTTTTTTTCTTTTTAATGTCCATTTATTTGGAAAGTCTTTACAAATCACTTGAGATCATCTACTGGTGAATGAGTGAGTGAGTCAGTCAGTCTATCCTGACAACTCCAATAACAGTAGATGGGATTCCTCAATATCATCCAGGTGACCCAGAAAGTAAAGTACAGAAGATTGTCTATTTTGTCAGCAAATAGTGGAAGATTTCTTTTGGCGCTTTCCCTATGTTTGTTTCTGCTTACTTCATTATCTGTATAAAATACCCATTGACTTCCATGACACAGGATTAATTGTTACGTGCTAATCACACTGCTTCTGACCCTGGAAGTCAGTTGGGATTTTGCCGTTGCCTTTCTTTTGCCAACATACTGCACAGAATCATTGAATGGTTTAAGTTGGAAGGGACTTTGAAGATCATCTAGTACCAACCCCCTTGCCAGGGACAGGGACACTTCCTACTAGACCAGGTTGCTCAAAGCCCCATCCAACCTGGCCTTGAACACCTCCAGGGATGGGGCATCCACAACTTCTCTGGATAACCTGTGCCAGTGTTTCACCACCCTCAGAGTAAAGAATTTCTTCCTGATAGCTAATCTAAATCTACCCTCTTTCAGTTTAAAACTGTTACCCATCATCCTGTCACTACACACCCTGATAAAGAGTCCCTCCCCATCTTTCCTATACGCCCCCTTTAGGTACTGGAAGGCTGCTATAAAGTCTCCCCAGAGCCTTCTCCAGGCTGAAAAACCCCAACTCCCTCAGTCTGTCTTCACATGAGAGGTGCTCCAGCCCTCTGATCATCTTTGTGGCCCTCCTCTGGACTTGCTCCAACAGGTCCATGTCTTTCCTATGTTGGAGGCTCCAGAGCTGGATGCAGTACTCCAGGTGAGGTCTCACCAGAGCAGAGTAGAGGGGAAGAATCACCTCGCTTGACTTGCTGGTCACGCTTCTTTTGATGCAGCCCAGGATATGGTTGGCTTTCTAGGCTACGATCGCACATTGCCAGCTCATGTTGAGCTTCTCATCAATCAGCACATCCTTCTCCTCAGGGGTCCTCTCGATCCATTCTCCACCCGGCCTGTATTTGTGCTTGGGATTGCCCTGACCCAGGTATAGGACCTCACACTTGACCTTGTTGAAATTCATGAGGTTGGCATAGGACCACCTGTCCAGCCTGTTCAGGTCCCTCTGGATGGTATCCCTCCCCTCCAGCGTGTCTACCTCACCACACATCTTGGTGTCATCAGCAAGCTTGTTGAGGGTGCATTCAATCCCACTGTCCATTTTGCCGACAAAGATGTTGAACAACACTGGTCCCGGTACTGACAACTCCTGAGGAACACCACCTGTAACTGGTCTCCACTTGGACATCTAGCCATTGACTCTTTGAGGGAGACCATCCTCTCCAGAAGATAAAGATGGAGTGTGGAAGCCATGACAAGTCAAATCTTGACCTTAGAATATACTACCAGGTATATTTTTGAACAACTGGTTTCACTTGGAAAATACTGATACATTAAAGTAAGGGTTTTTTTTCAGGAACATAATAGAATTTGGGGTTTGTTTATCTGTTTTAAGTTTTTCAGATCTTGAAAGGCATTTCTAGTCACAGCAAAAGCCGAAAAATCTGAAATTACCTGATGGTCAAATTACTTGATGGTCACCTAGGAAAGCAGGAGCAAGATCAGGCTTGCACCACATTTTAAGAAACTTCCTATTCACTGCCCTCTGGGAATTTTCAGTATAGGTTACTCACTATTTGAACATTCCCAGCTTCATGGTGATGGCAGAAGGTAAAATATTTTCATTCTCAAAGGTTCATTTGGTCTAAGTCTTTGTCTTCGTGGCTTTTGTGCTTGTATCACTTTCCTGATCAGAATAAGTATATCTATTAATCAGATGGTTGGTAGGTAACTTGAGAATTTCCAAATCTTACAGGAAAATCTATTTAAAAACATCACTGAGGTATCAGATGATATTACAAGAAGAGTTCTCCCACTTTTCAGAATATGTTCTTCATTATTTTTTTGTCCCTCCTTATTCTTTTCTTATAATTTTATTTTGTCTTCACTGGGTACCATAGACTGCCTGTAAACTGGGGGAAAAAAAAGTATGCTTCTAAAATTTCATCATTCTTTAAAAAGTGGTGCTTTTTAAAGATTAAAAATTAAACTCCAATTTGTAAATGATTTACAAAACTCAAAGTTTCATCAGTCCCACCTCTATTTTTAATCTTATGGTACATCAGTATAAAGGAGTTGTTGATGTTAGTAACAAACTAATGAGTGTCTTAGACCACATGAATTTTTTTGTTGAAGCGGATAGATAGAGTTAAGTCTCTTTTATCAACCACACACATGCTTTTGAGAAATTCTGAGACCACATGAAAGACAGTAGGGACTTAGAAGAGAAAGAGCTAGATGAAATGCTACCCTACATCTGCCTTTATATATGAAAGAGATTAAATTGTATCCAAATAGCACATCCAAGAAAGCAGATGAGAAATTAGGAAGCGTGCAAAATACAGCAGAAAATGGTTGTTAAAAGGTTATAGCCTTTTAAAATTGACAAGGCTCCTTGGCCAGATTACACATACCCAGGAGTGCTGAAGGAAGTGGGGGATGAAACTGGCAAAGCATTAGCAACATTTTCACAGGTTCACTCAATTTTTATTCACTTCAAGAGCCAGAGACAGATCTGAAGATTGGGAAAATGGGTCACACTGCTTCTTTACTTCAAAAATATGAAGAAGAGGAAGGGATATAGACACGATAAAGTTGATTCAGTCTTTTTGACAGTGTTGTAGGAAGAGAGTGAAAAATGTTATGAAGGCTTGAAAAAAACAGACATGTAAAATATAGCAAAGGGTAAAATGTCACTCTGTTTGTTCAGCACTATTCAATTAAGGCCATCTCATATCTCTCCAGGGGAAAACATTTCTCTGTGCTTAAATGTATTCATTTTCTTCAGGATGATACTATCATGGTAGATAGGGAACATCAAAGAAGAATAATCTGTACACGCCCTGCTAATTTCTCCACACCAAAATTACATGTACCTTAGAAGCTCCTTTGAGAGCATCCCACTTTGGAGTTCTGGACAGACAGACATAAAACATGAGATACCTTTCTGTAGTTCCAATTCCTTCATAATATTAAAAAAGGCTAAACCTTTAAAAAATACACAAAATAAAAGAGAAAATTAGGAATTCCAGTATGCTATATCAGGATGTGATTTTTTTCACCTTTCACAGTGAGTTGTAGCTTAGGTCTGTGTTATGTTTTCGACTGAGACAACACAATTTACCTGCAGCAGTGAGAAGCTGTTTCAGATATCCTGCATGCAAACTCAACTTTTTTGTTCTTCTTGTTGAAAGTGCATATTCTACTCCCTTTATATGAAAACCGTGATTCCCTGAAGACCTGAGAAGATTATGGTTTGCCTAATTCTTGACTAGCTGCCAGTTTTGTTCATCTTTCTAAACAGTTTGAATACTGGACTGTGTAACTGCTTATTTTGAAAGTCAGAGTAATGTGCATGTACAGAGTCAGTGATACTGGTCAATACAAACTGCAGACACCACCACTTGAAATCTGTAAATGCTTATTAGCAAAGCTCAGATAAGTAGAACTTCCTGTACTTTTCTTTTAAAAGCTGATGCAGAGATGCATCCTTCATCTTATATGTGGACATCACAGGTCAGTCCCACCATGATTGTTAGCTCTGTCGTTATTGATGAGAGCTACCTTCTGCCACTGGAAATGGGAAGGTGTGACTTCGTGTTCCTTAATGGCTTCATGGTAAAGCCAAAATGTGTGTGATGGAGCAATGCTAATCTGCATTGTGCTTTTGAAATGGCACTTATTTTCAGAAGACCTCAGGAATGAGAGGTCTACAGAATCACTGTGCCCCAAACTACAGACATATCTGTTTTAAGCCTACACTTATCTGTTCCCAAAATACAAGCGCAGAGAACAGTAAATAAAAGATAAGATGAACAGAGGTTGTATTGATGCATGTTAGAATCCAATTAACAGATGTGCCAGTGTAGCATTTTGCTTGTTCCTCTCTCAATATACTTTTCTATGGCATCAGGGCTTACTTCAAGTGGCAAACTGCTGCAGCAGCGTAGCTGGGGTAGCCACATGGAGTGTGGTCAATAAAACACAGTAGTAGAAACATGCCCAAAATGGAAACACTCTGCTCCTCCCCAAGCGTGTTTCTTCCTGTAGTGTATTGAAAAAAAATCAAACAACTTCTGGCTCTCTGTAATAAATACTGAATTGCAGCTGAACAGGAAAATCTAACTATGGAATCAGTATTAACCAAATCTTTATTAAAAGAATAAGTGTCTATTTTTAAGGTAAAATTAGTGTGTCATATCCTCTTACTCATAGGCAACAAAATTCACCAGATACCACATAAAGCTTTTTCATAACTCTTTAACTCTTGTCTGCAAAGTCAAGAACACATTTTTGGAGGGTCAATATTCCTCTCGCTTTATACTTTTACTACAGCTATTATAACAGTTTGCACCTGTTAAGGTTACAGCACGGAAAAAATCATTATGTGATCAAAAACTCCCTGTTTCCAGTGTTTAGCAGCTGTTACAGCTCTAAAACTAGTCAATTGACTATTACTTGTCATCATAAATTTATATTACCTATGACCTTTAGTCGAGTTTACAAGCCCATATTACAAAGTTTTCATATGGCCAAACGCAAGACATGCACACTAATTTCAGAGAGCAAAAGTAAGGAGCAACTCCATAGGCAAGAAATGTCAATGGTTCCCCAGGAGACTCAGGAATGATACGAAAGATGTATCACTCTCCTTCTCATAGCTGGGGATTTAGATTACTCATTAGGAGTTCTGCATCTCTGATGAAATTTTCATTCAAACTTTTTACGAAATACATGCATTTCAAGAGTTATGTGTTACCACACTTCTCATAGACCGCTCTTAAATTCTGACTTCAGAAGAACGAAAGAAACTCACATACTCTTCATCAGAAGATATGATAAACTTTATGAAAGAATGTAGAATAACCAAGATAATGCAGCCACTCAGATCACATAAAGTCCTCTCTTAGCATCACGAAAGTAGAAACATAACCAAAGTAAGTAGCCTATCTCATCTAACACTTCTGATTTTCCATTAAACTGGCCAGAATGATAAAATCTTGCATAAAAACAACCACTTTTAAAGGAAAGATAATGATGTGGTTTGGGATTGTCTTCTGAAACTCATCTGACACCAGCTGTCATTTAACCTAACTTCAGGCACCTAAAAATTTGATACCCCATGTGGGATAGATCTCTAGTTTTGTTATGTAGTCCTTGGAGACAGGGAATTCCAAGATGATCCACACAACTTGGGTGGGAAGTTTTTCTTTTGGATGTGGCATAGGATGATAATGAATCACCAGCTTGAGGTCCTTACATCACTCACTGGAAGTTCCCCGGCTATCTATAAAAGGATCAGACAACTGGTTTAAACCAGGAGCACCCAATTTAGATGCATTAGTGAAATGAACCTTACCCATGAAATAATGAATATAATTTAACAGATAGCTCCTTTGAAACAAATGGCTACTTTCTATAACAAAATCTTCTTTCTTGTTGCTGATTTCATCAGATGGGTCTTGCATACAATAAGAATCAGTTTTAATGTATTAAGGGATTATGGTTACTGTTTGAGGAAAAAAAATGCAATAATTGGAAATAATTAGCTTTAAATCCTTGTCCAACATTGGCAGTAACTATAACTGTTATATCTGTCCAAGAAGTAAATAAACTCTTCAAAGATGGAAGAAAAACTGCAGAACAAGCAATTTCCTAAAGGAACTGTAAATAATGTCAGGAAACCTGAGGGGGAAATATTTGCCCATAGACATGAAATGTCTTATGTTTCAACCTCAAAAACACCCCAACATTCAGGACTAAGATGACAGTCATTTTCTCTCTGTTCTTTCCTCGAGTGCTACATTTTTAATGCTGTCTCTTATCCAGTAATTACTCAGAAAGGCTAAGAAATCCATTTAAAACTGTGGTATGTTATACATATACCTACGGTAATGATTTTAGTCACTAATTATCTTCTTTGATTTTAACAAATTATCTAAACGATAATTTAGTAGCACATTACAAGTGTTTTTGCCACAGAGACTTTGCTACTTTACCAGCTTAAGTATTACCAGCTTTATTTGTGAAAATCTTTATTTAAAAGAAGTTCTTGGAATTTACCTAGCTGCTACTCAAACCCATTATTGTTAAAGACAAACCCGTAAAAGGCAGAAGAAAAAGCAGTAGCAATGATCTTAAATTTAACCTGGATCTGTCAATCTCTGTTATTTCCTCAGGGACTAAACTGAAACAAGACCGGAGGGCTGTGCTAATTATTATACAATATGGAATTTTTACAAGTACAAATCCAGTCTGGAATACTCATAGCCTTCCCATCTCTTCTAGTTGGGATTAGAGTTGTATCTCATTTCCTTCCCTCCCCCTCAGAAATAGTTTCTTCTTTTTCAGAACCTTGAAACCTCTCAATACAGAAAAATGAAGACCAGTTGTTAATATTTTATGAGCCTGATGAATATCTCTCACCACTTTGGTGAGATAAAATAAAAATGAATGCTTATGGTATAATAATTAGCAACTTTGGAGATGATTCAAAAACAGATGTAGGTAACTCTTGACTAGAGATGTCAAAAACAAGAAAAAGAGACTTTCCTTTTCAAGACTGACATGAAGTCATGGTTGTCACGTATTAGAGCTATGAATATTTAATGCAGTGTGGAAATTAATATTTAATAGACTCAAGTCCTATATGACAAGTACTTGGTGCATTTCTTTCAAAATGAAATAACAAAAATGTGTAGCTACATTCTATGAGTTTGACTCAAAAACCTTTATATTTTGCCATTCTGAAAGAATGCCAAGCTCTGTCCTACAGCATTAGTACAATAATTTCAGAAGTTAAACCTGTAAATCTACATACCAACAACAAACCAAAAACAACTATTCTTTCAAAGCTGTTACGATACATGTAATCCATCCATATATTGATCATCAACTGCAGAAGAATTTATTACAGAAACTATCTTAAAAAGACAAACAGAAGCAATACGATTGCCCACAGTTTGATTCTCAATTTCTTTTTTTCTTTACTTAGGATCATACACAATATATGTTTTTGAATAAATCAAACAGCTAGTGTTGAATAATTTATGATAATAATAATATGATGACGAGATTAAAAAACATTTACCTCCTCATGTCAGTGTAGAGGTGGTCCAAGACAGTCTTGATAAATCAGATTTAAAGTGAGTGAGTACTGTGAATATTAAAACTGGTCACTTTTTTCAGCTTTGTTGATCCGGAAAGCTCTTTCTTGGCCTGTGTTCATAACTGGCTAACAAATTTATTATTTCACTGTATCACCAGGCCCATCATTTTGCGTGCATAAAAAGTGTATATTATATGAAATTGTTCTCTGATTAAATTAACCTTTGTTTCTCTAGCACATAGATGAGGATTGGTTTGTGTCAAGGGAAGGGCAGATAGCACAGTTGGCTCAGTCTTTTTCAACCTTGCTTTGGTGGGAACTGTTCAAAACAGATGAAATGGATTTGATTCTCCTCCTGTGCCCAGTGAAAATTACACAAAACTTTGGCAAGCCCAACTAATGTCTGAATTTGTCATGAAACCTCAAATCAGGCAATCTTTTCTTTCAGTAATTCTAACAGTGCTAATCTCTACTATATTATGTACCATTTTGACACTCCAGAATGATTTCACCAAGCAGAAATCTGATTAGCCTTAATATTATACATGAATGTTAGAGAATAAGAATATACTCCTCAGCTTAAATGGTTTATTTCATGGAATCATATATTGTTGATACTTTGTACAGCAGTTAGGTCCAAATAAACATTTACAAGAAGTTTTTTCACTCATATTTATTATTAAAAGTCACACAATTTTTATTCTGTATTCTAATCATCAGCTTAATTTCATTACTGAATGGGAAGAATTATGCACATTTTTAAAGAAGCCTGCAAAGATTTAAAAACCAAAATAAAATGTGAATCAGAAGGAGAGGATAAATATTTTTTATTATTTTTTATTTTATTTGTTTTAAATGCATTGTATTGCCTTAACCTAAGAAAAACCAGGGGGTATTTTTTGGTGTAATTGTATAAATGGTTTTATCGCACTGAACAATTGGTTGAAACATTAACAAGTGATATCTTAAAAACTAACTTCCTAGATACAATTCTGAATTTCATATGAAAGTTCAAAATAAGTCAAAAGAGAATTAGTTAATAACTGACAATTTTTATTTTTTTTTTCAGGCAGAATAATTTCTTAGCTATTAATGATTCTTTTAAAATAAACATTTTAAAAATGCATCATACAGGTCACAGGTTATGCTCCATTTATTATAGCGTGTAATTTTCTTGTTTGTTTGTATTTATTTTTATATATATATGGAACAATGCAGAATCTGGAAATAGGTGTTTATTCTGAAAGTTAATCCTCTCCAATAATCTGAAATGCAGTTAGAATGATGGCTGAGAACTAAGATGCAGTTAATGATCTTTAGCTATTTGGAGAACTCGGAGGCCTGAACATCTTGCTTGAACAGCAATTCCTTCTTAAGCAATCACCTCAACTTCTATTTAAAGACCTCTAGCTTATTAAACTAGGCAAAAGCTTGTCCAATCAAACAATTTTTTTTTTTTTTGGCTAGCTCTTATTTCTTCTATTCCACACTTATTTTGTTGCCTTACTTAAGGCACTAAAAGCCATTTAAATCTATCTGAAAGGTTAAAAAAAGTGTTGCTGGAAAACAATACCACCTAAATTTAAATTCCTTTGGTCTCTTGTTTTGATCCATATCTTAGGATTTGGTAAGTGATTCTTCAGAAAGAGCTGTCTTATCAAGTTTAATATCAGCAAACTTGTCTTTTTCCATTACTGAGCAATCAACAACTTCTTCAAAGATCACATCATGGAAGCAGGTAGTGGGAAGAATTGGACCATTTCTCATGCAGTCAGCAAGAGAATGTTGCTAACAAGCATTTAAAACATGAAATATCAAAGGCATGCATGCATTCATTCCAGAATATTTATCTTTGCCCTTCTTTAATTGATGCATATATCAACAGGTGAGCCAAACTTTCCTATACCCAAATAATTTTGTAGACAAAGAAAACGTCATTATGAATTCCCTATTATAAGCTTTTCTACAGAAAAGTTTAAAACCTTTCTCTTACGTTCTTATTTTATTTAACTTCTCCAAGGACACCTTATAGCAGCATTTCAGTACTTAAAGGGGGCCTACAGGAAAGATGGGGAGGGACTCTTTGTCAGGGAGTATAGTGATGGATGAGGGGTAATGGTTTTAAATTGAAAGAGGGGAGATTTATATTAGATATTAGGAAGAAATTCTTTACTCCGAGGGTGATGAGACACTGGAACAGGTTGCCCAGGGAAGCTGTTGAGGCCCCATCCCTGGAGGTGTTCAAGGCCAGGCTGGATGGGGCTTTGAGCAACCTGGTCTAGTGGGAGGTGTCCCTGCCCATGGAAGAGTGGTGGAACTTGATGATCTTCAAGTTCCCTTCCAACCCAAACCATTCTATGATTCTGTTTCTATGACTCTATGATTTATGTAACTTACATTTATAAAATGTTATGAGTGGAGGATCAGGCAATACCAGAGGGCAATGAAAAATAATAATGAACTAATAGAAAATTTTCAGGGCATATCAACTTGTTTAGTAAATAATCTTGTTTAAATTAAAAATCTTAAATTGGCAAGGTACTCTTTATATGTATTATGCATATTACTCTCATGTAGCTTACCCATTACACATATGACCAATTTCTCCTTCTAAATATGGAAATTCACACTGTTGGGGCACAGTGGGGCCTGGCTACTCCTTTGGGTGACCCAGGGCAGTCAGTACCCTTCCCAGTAGAGCACAATCCCACAGGGGTTGGTGACAGAGTTCATCAACAGCTTCCATTGAGTCAGGAGGTGCAGGGATGAATCATGTCTTGTTTCAGTCAGGAGCAAAAGAAGATGGAGCTGGAGACAAGGCTGGAGATGACCTACACCATGTGCCCAAGGTCCATCCAGGCAGCAGGACAAGAAGAAAATACACCTACAGCATTGCTCAAAGCAGGACAATGTGCCCAGTCTGAGCATAAATAGAGCATTGCTTGGGGGAGACTCCAGGTGCAGCAGGCCAGGGCCATCAAGGACTACGAATACACTCAAGGCCCTGATACAAACTATGTGCAGTTAGTTGCAGAGACTTTTAAAATCTTACCCATAATGGAAACAAAGGAAGACCTGGGCAGTAGGACCTAATCTTCAAAGCTGGAGACTCTAAGCATGTTTAAGTAAGAGACTTTGGAAATGTCTGACAACTATAAGCTGCAAACAGTGCGTTACTGCACTCTGGAGAGCCACCATACAAAATAGATTTCCATTTGCCTTCTATTATTTTCTTTTTGTTTAAAAGAAAAGGCACAACTACGCTGCATTTTTAGATTTGGGGCCCATTCCTCCAAAGGGCAAGTAAGGGTAAGAAGTTAGTCAGACTTGAAGATCTGAAGAAGTGTAAGACATCACCTCACTGAGATGCTCAGGCTGCAGTAAACTCAGTCTTTGTTTGGCATGCTCTGGCTTAGGCATCCGTGTCTCGTTTGGCTGCAAGAAGTCAGCAGCTACAATTTTCTTCCTGTCTCAGATGGGTTGCTAGTAGACAGACTTGGGGCAGTTCTCCAAAGTCCTGCACCTGTGGAGGAATAACCCCAGGCACTAGCATATGCTGGAAAGCAGCCTGGCAGAAAAGGACCTGGGGCTCCTAGTGCACACCAAGCTGAACATGAGCCAGCAATGTGCTTTTGTAGCAAAGAAGGCCAAGAGTATATTAGGCTGCATTAGAAAAAGTATTGCCGGCAGGTCAAGGAAGGTGATCCTTCCCCTCTGCTCAGCACTGACAAGGCCTCCTATGGAGTATTATTTCCAGTTCTGGGCTCCTCAGTACAAGAGAGACATGGACACACCAGAGACAGTCCAACTAATGACTACGAAGGTGATTAAGGGACTGGAGTGCCTCTCTTATAAGGAAAGGCTGAGAGAGCTGGGGCTGTTTAGCCTGGAGAAGAGAAGGCTCAGGAGGGATCTTATTAATGTATATAAATACCCAAAGGGTTGGTGCAAAGAGGATGGAGCCAGGCTCTTTCAGTGGTGCCCAGTGACAGGACCAGAGACAATGGGCAGAAACTGAAACATAAGAGGTTCCCTCTGAACATCAGGAAACACTTTTTAAGTGGGAGGGTAGCCACGAACTGGGAGAAGTTACCCAGGGAGGCTGTGGGGTCTCCATTCTTGGAGATATTCAAAAGCTGTCTGAACGTGATCCTGGACAACTGGGTCTAGGTGGTCCTGCTTGAGCAGGGGGGTTGGACCAGATGGCTTCCAGAGGTCCCATCCAACCTCAACCATTCTGTAATTCTGTGATTCTATGACCTGTAGGGAGGTAAGGATTAATGTAAACACTGAGCCCAGCTTTCTGGCCATGATAAGAAGAGATAAATTTCAATTTCCACCACTTACATCATTTCAATCACATGGCATAAGAAACAAATGTGGCCTTATTCTGCTGGTGATCAAACTGGCTAGATGGGAGCTTCCAGTTTTGGATTATAGAATAAGTGCAGTAATGTGCCCAGGTGACATACTGCCCCTCTCTGCAGGGTATTTTAGGTACGTTGGAAGAGTGAAACTTATTTAACCAATGTGCAATGTTCACACCAGGAAGTCTGACTTCCCACTCAGGCTACATCAAGTCCTGTTTATAGTGCATCTCTTTCCTTATTGACAGGTAGGCGGGATTATTCCTCTCACGTCTGTGTAAAACCCATTTATTTAGGCTTGTAAAATTAGTCTTTGCAAAAGGCTGATTTTCACTTGCAGGCTTTTCCACTGCAAAAGCTGCAGCCATAAATTAGAAAACTGCTCCTTTAAGTATTTTGCAGGGCACTTTCTTGGGAAACAAGAGACTACAGCTGTAAATCTCATCTCATTCTTTTGGTTAATCGTGTCCTGTAAGCCTATCTACTGAACTCTGGGTGCATATTTTATTATTGTTCTTTAATGAACAATAAAGATATTTCCAGAGGGCAGCAAACAGCATCTCGGAGTGTAAAATGTATGTACAAGTTTTTTAATTTATTAATGTTTAAAAAAAAAAAAAAAAGGACGTGTGATAATTTAGTTGGCTCCAGAAGGCTTTTTACACTGCCAGTAAGGATCAGCCCCTTGAACTGTAAACAACTCTCTGCCCACTCAAAATCTGCAAATATAAAAAGCAGGAACCCGATGGGTGGACGAGTGCCAATATTCTCACAACGGTGCAAATTGCTTTGTCAGTATCAGCCTGGCTGCACCGGGTAACTTCTGCCAGAGTTTAATACAAAAAGCTTTCTGAGCCAGGAAGATAGGCCGGTCTACGAAAGCTTGAATCAACATTTTGGTAGCTTCATGTTACTGGTTTGCTTTTGTGTCACTATGCATCTGCTTTACTCATTTCCCAATTCCCAACTTCGTTTTTCTAAATCCTTTCTGATGAGATTACGTACAATTAAATTACTTCACTGAACAAATCATGTTCATAAATTTGTCTTATTGATTGTCCAGAACACAGTGCTTCAAGAACCCAGTGTGCTGCGTGGCTCCTGTACAGCTCTGCAAGACAATAAGATGATTTATTCTAATGGATGACCTATTTATGACGGAAAAACAAATCTAATTTCAATTACTGTTCTAATTAGGATGACTCATGAAAACTGGAACTTATGTTTTAGTATAGGTCAAAAAACAATGAAGAATGATTATTATCCATTATGCAGACTCCTTCTATTTGTTATTTACCAGTATAAATAATATATTTCAGTTTGTGTTTTTGTTGACAATAAATTTTCAAGAGAGAAAGGTTCTGTAAGCTGCTTTTGTTATTCTTTTAGAGATGCCTGCAAAAAGACATCAATATTGCAACTGATAATAATACGATACAGACATACATAGTGAAAGAAAAAGGTCATCTGCTACATCAGGTTTCTGTTTATTAGAAGGATTTTTCAGTGGAGTAAAGACCAAAGACGAAGCAGTGGGGCCAGCCCTGCTGGAGCAGGAGAGATGATTGACTGTCTACTCTGTCATCATTGTCTGTGCTTGATCTCCAGAAAAGCCAAACTAGGACATGTGGGCCATCAGCAAGTGGTGGTGGTAGTAGCATTCAGCAAGTGTCACTCCTAGAAACACTAATAATGTGCCCACTCCTTCCACACCAGAAATGGCAGCAAGCCCAGCTCCCCAAGAACACACCGCTGACTCTGCCCGAACTTTTCAGCATAGGTCCACCCTGTTTTCCATCCACCCTCCTCTATGAAACTTCTAGCTCTGGGTAGGTCCCTGTCTGTGATCCTTGGTGTGATTCTTGATTGCGTAAAATTCTTGATGATGCTCTGAAAGCAGAAAGAGATTTATAAGCTTGAACTGCTGTAGTCGTTTCAGATCCTGGGGAAAACAGCACCTTTCATGAAATTAGGATAATTCTTCTGGTCAGTATGAATTGCATGAACCTGCAGGGTGGCTCTTGATGTCTCTGTGCCCTATTAATCACAGATGTTGAGAACAAATCTCACAAAACAGGTCAACATGCAAAATCATCAGGTCTGTAGCCTCTGGTGATATATTAGTACCAACATTAAGGCTATTGTTTTGTTGTGCTGTAAATATTGAAAGAGTCCTTGGGGATTTTGAGTGGCTGTTGTGTAGACAGGAAAACTCCAGAGGCAGAAAGTGTGCTTTTCAGTCACAATTCATTGATGAATATATTTTTTTCATAGTAAAGACTAAAATAAGGCCTTGTTTTACTCAAAGAGGTTTCTAAAGCCCTGAGAAGTTGACATGTATTTCCAGTTCTTGTTCTCAAAACTCATTTGGAAAGAAGAAATACCTAGCAAAGTATTTTCGTGTCCTCAGATTATCTTCTCCCATAGAGCCAATCTCTGGACAAAACACTCCAGGATATGTGAATTCCCAAAGGAAATATTGAAGGGTTGAAGTGTCAGGGGACAATCTCAGAGAAGTGATGCCTCCCAACATTTAATGACAACGATGCAAATCAACCCAACCCTTAACTCAGCACTGTGTCTAGAAGCCTTAAATAAAGATCTTTTTTCCAAGTGAAAGGGAATGAATAAAACCTTTAAGCAGTGGAGTAGCAACAGGAAAAACACATCAAAATCAGCTGGTACATCCTTTACAAAAATAACCTTGCAAATATGCTGGTCAGTCAGTGAGTTGGAGAAAAAAAAAAAACAACCACAAGTGTACTTTCCTTTCTCCACTTCTTTCTGGTGAAATATCACAAGTATGCTCAGAACACTGCCCTTTAACCAGTAGGAAATATAAGTAAGAGTAAATGTGTACTTATTTACTACTAAATATTAAAATATCTTTACATAGAACATACATCTGAGTCTAAGTGATTGCATATAATTGCACTGCAGTCAGAAGGAAAATTCCAATTCCATGAATCCCAGTGTTTAGTACTTCAGTTAGCAGACAAGCTCAAAGCAGGCCTTTCACATATATTAAGAAATGGATTTTCTTAAAGGCTGATGTTTGTAAAACTGGAACATTGCTTCTTTTATTTTGTTAATTTGGTTAGTTCTGTTTGTGGGTTTTTTTGGACAAGAATGGAAGCAAAGGACTGAAACAGCATAAGAAACTATTTTCTGCTATATTTCTACTATTTAGCATCTAGTGATCCTGTAGGTTTTCCCAGTTCCTAAGTCAAAGGAGCATGAATGTATTGGGATAACTAATTTTAAATAGAATTTTCTGAGAACTTGTTTGAAAACCCATCTAAGTCAATGGGAGTCTGTCCAATAATTTTAGTGGGAAAAATTTCCTAATTATTCCAGGGAGATCAGGATTTGGCAGAAGCTATCAAAGGAGTGGAATTAATTATAAAAAAGAATTATTCCCTACAAGCATACTATAATAATCTATACCAGAACTTACAGTAAACCCATTTTTTTTTCCAGAGGGACTCCTTGCCCATGTTTGTGTCACCACAGATTTCTACTAGGTTCCAATCCAAGTGTTAACGAATCCCAGGGTTGTTTTTGTGACTGAGATCCAAAGTGATCTGCACTGAACGCAATCTAATGTCTACAGAGAATAAAAATGTTTACCAACAGTATAAAATAATAGAAGCAGTAAACTGCTATTTAGAAAAAAACCCAAACGTAAATATCTGGTTTCTAGAATCACAATTACACTGCAGTTACTTTCATAATGAAGATGACACGTGGTGCAGTAGCTCGTAACAGTGAAATCTCATTTTTTTTAATGTGCAAAATTCCATTTGATGTCACTGGGAGAGCTGTACTTCTTCAAATGAACTCAAGAACAAATGTGAAGTTCTAAGATTAGTTTTGTCTATAGGGAATTTGGTTTTAAAAGAAATGTCTTTTTATTATAAGACTTCCAATGTACTTGGACAGTACCCTCTATATTACTTTGTAAAATTAAACATGCATTTATCATGCTGGTCATACCTGTTACAAACTCATAGTAAATAATTAGCATGAATGATTAACAAGAGCCAAGCTATAGGCAATTTAGCATTCAATTAAGTGTTTCTGTGCTGGAGAAGTATCCCTGTCTTAGTTTACTGGAAACTATTAATTTCCCATCAACTTTGAAAGACCATTCAGCCTTTGGTCAGTTAGAGATTTAATTTTAACCCTTGTAGAATATTATTTGTTTGACTCCCTCATTATTTTCTGGTCTCCAAATGACTGATTCACTGCAAGCACTTAGCTGTTGCTATTGCATTTTACATTTGTCGAGACACCCTCTAATTGCTGGCTCCACTGTTGTCTGGGCACAGATTCATCTTACCCTGGAAACTTCCTTTTGCTCTTTTAGAGATGTCCTAACATTCACATTTTTTTTATTTTTTTTTTTATCATTCTTTCAGAAACATGACAACATCCTCAAATCAGTTCCGTTCTCAAGGACTATAAGAAGTATAATTTCAAAAGATGTTTGTCTGAACTAAGTGTATGGGAATTAATTCACCAATTCATTTTTTCAGTATTGGTCTGGAATTGCACAAGGGTGTAAAATTTTAGTGGAGAATTGGTGCATTTCAAAAATAGATGGAAAGAGTCCTTGTGTTGTGACTAATGCCTTTTGACTTTTGCTTTCACTCTTTGCTGCAATTTTGATGGAAATCAACATGTTATTCCACTGAGTTTGATGTGAGTTGGTCTAGCTCTTCAGTTACTCACTGATAACTTCCTCTGAATTTGGCGTATAAAAAAGCAGTTTCAGTCCAGTTAGTCAATTTGTGTTTCCACAGAATAAAAAACAAAATTCCAACCTATTCCCAAGAGACCCGAACTTGGCTCAGGCCATTACTAAAACTTCAGTACTAAGAACTTCAGTATAAACATAAATATGCCAGTAGAAGAGATAATAGGACATAGTTTTAAAGTGTTTAACTAGCTGACTGTCTGCAGACAGTTAAAATTAAATCTTTGTCCTCACTTTAACCAGGACTGATTATTTTCAAGAATATTGTCATAGTCTATGCCCCTGACATCTACCATATAACTGTGCACAGTGCCACTTTTACAGCTGCATAAATCCTGGAGAAATGGAAGTGCAACACAGAAGAAGTTGATAGACTATCTTGGTCCCTGTTTAAAAGCTGTTCATCACTGAAGTGTAGGGACAGTTTTCTAGGTCATATTTAGGTTAAAAATAGCTTGATTTTTTTAAAGTGTTAATGACCATCAGTTCTACATAAGACAAATGGAGCACCAGATCTAATGTAAAAAAAATAATTTCTCAGAAGTTTATTTTTTATTTTTTCCTCTTTCCTGGACCATCCTGTTTACCTGTAGGTTGCCATTGGAACTGAGGAAAATGTTTATGCTCACACCTGCAAAATGAAGTTGTTAAATTGAAAGATAGATATTTAATACATTGCACTAGACTGTTAAATTAATCTGAAACAAGAGAAAAAAAAGGATTAACCTGTCTGTCTTAAGGACCACCCTCTGTAATGTTAAGATACAGACCAGTTTATTTTCAGGTAGGTTTTTTTTTCAAGTAGTTGATGGACATATTATATTTATCATTGTCTTCAAAACTTTTCATTCAGAACAAGTTTTATTGGTATCTGAAATAGAGAAGCTGGGTGGATAATGATGATCAGAGGTTTGGAGCATCTCTCCTATGAAGACAGGCTGAGACAGTTGGGGTTGGTCAGCCTGCAGAAGAGAAGACTCTGGGGTGACCTTATATCAACTTTCCAGTTTCTGAAGGACAACTGCAAGAAAGCTGGATAGGGACATTTTACGAGGGCATGTAGTGATAGGACAAGGGGGAACGGTTTCAACTGGAACTGGAAGAGGGGAGATTTAGAGTAGATATTAGGAACAAATTTTTCACTCTGAGGGTGGTGAGACACTGGAACAGGTTGCCCAGAGAAGTTGTTGAGGCCCCATCCCTGGAGGTGTTCAAGGCCAGGCTGGATGGGGCTTTGAGCAACCTGGTCTAGTGGGAGGTGTCTCTGCCCATCTGCCCAAGGGGGGTTGGAACTCGATGATTTTCAAGGTCCCTTCCAACCTAAACCATTCAATGATTCTATGATTCTAAGATGATGATACGATGTCTTCATCAAATCATAATTTTATCAACAGCCCAGGTGGTAATTACATTAAACTGAAAGTTTGCACAGTATTCCACATGCATGTGTAATCCATATTAATGTGCACACTAGCAAAGTCAAGATAAGGTGGACATGGTGACGAGTACCATTTATCTGGAATCGTTTAAGGGAAAAAAAGACATTTGGGAAAGACAGACCACACTTTTCAGGCATAGCCATAAGTAGGTCCTTGTAGAGTCCCCCCTAACTTACATATAGTTGCTGTTACGGCATGCTGGCCATACTGCTCAGACAATGTGTATTTGGAGGACAAGTAGGATGAATCCTCTCCATTTGGGCCAATGTGGTGCTAGAGACAAGACTGAGGAAAGTCTTCATCTTCTAGTGAACACCTGAGTCTAAAGTCAGAAAGAGGATAGAAAAGTTGTTTGGTCCTCCTTATCTTGCTGTTCATTTTACATTCATGTGCTGATGGGGATATATATGTTCTTAACAAGAAGATTTCTGGCCAATTTACATATTTTTACCTCTTTTTAATTGTTTACTATTGTCTCAAGAAATGGATTTCAGCCAGCACGAGTAACATTTTTCAACACACAAAATCATTGTGATTTGCACTGGGTAAACTAATCCTTTGACATAGTTTAGCCACGCCTTTTCATCTCTGCAAATCTTTCATGATGTTTTTTTGTTCTTTTCTTCATTATTTGCTGGACTTTAGTTGCACTTTAGTTTCAGGAACTCAGACAATTTTCTTGAGCATAGCCCATTTCTTAGTACGCTACACGTATTTATTAAAACTGAAAGTCTTTAAAAGTCGTTATAGCCACAGTCACTAAAGTTAGTAAGCTGACTTAAAAATCGTGAATAGTTTCCAGCATCATTACATTTGTGTCGCTTTAATTTAACTCTTGGTTTCTCAGCTTGTAACATTATGCTTAGGTCACATTTTCCAGCTTTTCTCTCCTATAGTAAAGTTAGTTTCAGATTCCTTATCTTCAGACAAGTTTACCTAGATTTTTAAAACCTTACATACTCTCCAATGAAATGAGAAATATTAATTGATGGTCAGGGTTTTGGTTTGTTGACAAAAGACTTTTCCCCCTGTTAAACAAAAGGTACCCAACAAGCCGAGTCAAGTGGACATTAATTCTCCCAGCTTGTTCTCAGTTTTGTCATGCACTTTGTCCAGTAGTCAGGGTGAGCTGCTTGATGGAAAATCCTTGGTGATGCTTTAAAGAAAACAGGCCTGGAAGAGATCTCAAAGGTCACCTAATTCATCCCTTACTCTCAGACAAGGCCAACATTCCCAAGAGATATTTGCCTAACCTTTTCTTAAAACTGTTCTCTACGTGATAAACCAGATAATATGTTCCAGTAGTTAACTTGCCTTACAGTCAGATTCTCTTTTCCTCGATGTTCAATTTATCTCTCTCACCTCAGTTTCTGCTTACCTTTTAACTTTTCATGCGTCAGGATTCTTTCTTTAAAAATGGCAACTGCAATTTCTTTCCTCTTTCCTGCAGGTCAATTTTTGTAGAGGTTTGATCATTCCTGCAGCGCTCATTTGAACTCTCCTTGATTCTTACCTTAGAATGCAATGCCCAATACTGGACACAATGCTTCAGCTGGAGCTTCTCCAACACTTTGTAAGGGGAGACGATTACTTGTTAGTCCTACTTCTGTTTACACATGACTATTGATATTTACCTGAG
>NW_009646945.1:1872313-1895550 GCF_000708025.1 Charadrius vociferus
TCATATTGCTAGACTATTTCATGCAAAAATGTAATCTAAATCACGTCTTCATTCTAAATCTGTGCTGATGACTTTTCACCTAACTTTAGATCTTTTCATTCTTCCTTCAGAACTGCATCTTATTTAATCTTAGCAGAACAATTCTCCAATCTGTTACTATAATTCCAGTTCAGTACATTAACGTGACACCAAACACTTTTAAATGAGTGTCATCTATAATTTAAATGACCAGACTTTTTATACTGTTATTCTAGTAATTAGTGAAAACAGAGCAGTACCCAAGACAAGGATGACCTAGAACAACTCTACAAAAATGAGCGAATATTAGGTTCTGTCTAAGTACAATCTTCTAGCTGATTTTGCCAGTATTTGCCAGCAGATCCAGGTCAGCAAATTTTTAGCTTGATTTTGAAAAGATCATACAGGATATTTTAAGAACTGAGAAACTGAAAACTACAGTTTCTCCTTTGTCCACATGATTTATCAGTTGATACATGAAAGAATTTGAAACTGTTTAGTCTTGAGTATCAGTGTTGGTTATTTCACATTCCCTGTTATTTTCCAGGATAATTGCTTGCAAACAATTTTACTATTTTACCTGGTATTTTTCTCTAACTGAAAACAAAGTGAATGGTCTATAGTCGCACAGCTCCTCCTCTTCTTCCTCTTTTAAAGATACATATTATGATCCAGGGTCCCACCAAACTACTTTAGTCATTTATCTGTGGTACCCCAATTAGGAATCTTGATAAATTAGGCACCCCTTGTAACAGGGTGCAGAGAGATAGACAATTTTTATATACTTGGATGAAATGCTAAATAAGTATAGACAATTAGCTTATTTAGATGTCTATATTAAATGCTTAAAGTTAGGGAGCAAAAAAAGCTTACATTTATTTATGAAAACATCATGCATACTCCATGAATTCTCAATCCTTCATTAATATTTTAGAGGTTGTTTAGGTTATTGCTCTATATCAATCCAGAATGAATTTCACCAGACTCAGTTGATCTGAAGACACTCATCTGTTCTAGCTTGATTTTTTTACCCCATATTTTTTATTATATTAAAATCAGCTGAAACTATTTGAAATTTTACTGAAGCATGATGTAAAAATGACAATAAACACTGTGTTCTTCACATTATCATCCATCGATAGCTTTCTTTACTGAGTAGTAAATGAGGTCTCTTTCTTTTGTCATCTTTTCACTACAGTATGCTCTTTCTTTCTCATTATACTTTATAGCCTTTCTTAGTTCTGTATTATTTTGTGCTTTGGTTTTCTCATTTTTCTCCCTAGAGGCTTTCTCCTGCAGTTATCTGAAGTCATTTGACCTACTTTCCTGTATGCTTCCTTCAATATTTGTGATCACTGAAAAGCTGATGGTGTAGAAAAATTAATCATTTAAAATATTTTTTAGCCTTCCTTCACATCAGGATGGCGGGTGCTCGTACACTATTAATATAATTTCCTTCAGGAATTGCCTGAATTATAATAATGAAATGCCACTAACAAAATACAAAACAAAATTAAATAAAAGTCACAGATGAGATTTTGAATGTAGTGATGTGTGGCCTATAGAAGGATGGACAAATAACAGAAAAAATGATATAGCAAAACTCCAGAGCATCAAGGATTCATTTCAGCAAGGCTGCTTCCAGGCAAACTCAGGCTTCTCACCATGAGTTGCTCCTATATATACTTAATAAATATTTCATTCCTACTGTTCAGCCTGCTCAATCCATCCCTTGCTAATGAAACAGTTGTTTTTGAAAGCTCATCTATTTATATCCACCTGCTTCGCATACATGAGCAGACTGCTTGATAAAGAGAGATGAGAGAGACATAAATATAGATGTACATTGATCTCATTTTGACTGCAGTTACATTTGGTATTACTACAGTAACTCTATATTTAAAGATACATTGGTATAAAACCAGTGCATTTGAAATGAGTTTCAGATATGCACTGTTACGTTGCTGACGTGTTTGTTCATCATGCTGAATTTCCTCATAAATTGAGCATTAGGAATACAATATGCACTCTGATAAAAGCAGTCATTAATACGATTTAGTATCCACTACTTAAAAAATCCTTTGTCATAAGGTTTTGGTATTTCTTCAAGATTTTTATGTCTATGTCCTTTAGAGGAGTTCAGGTGGTTAAGGGTACTGTCATTCTTCTTAAGTTGTTTCTCTGTGCATGACTTCAGACATAAAATATGATGATGTCCAAGGTATTATCTAATCCTTTATCCTTCTTGTGTTACATATCAAAGACGCTACAATACCAACTATCAGAGTAACCTGAGCTCTTCTTTACTTCACTTAAGTAGAGAAAATGCCTTTAAAAGTGTGTCTATTTTCAAAGTCTGATGAAGGTTGAGGTCAGTGTTTCTAGACTGTCTTGGTTGGCAAGAAAAAAGAATGTTCCTTGCTTGGCGTGAAATTATCATCCAGACCTCGACATTCAGTCTTGACACAGAACCAAAGGGCTAAATCTCCATTCAAAAATACATTTCTAGAGTCTGTGTTTGACATATTTTCAGGTTTTTAAAAAGAAGATATAAATCTACCCATGTGTCTAAAATCTTAAGCTTTATGGTGATAGACATTTCTCAGACATTTGCAATTCTTTGGCCTGTGTTAAGTAGAAAATCAGATCACAGCGGTCTCTCTTAACCTTAAAATTTATTAATATAGTTTAAAAATTAGAAATAAAAATAGTCAGACCTTTTCCATGGAGTAGAATTGTAATATAGTGCTGTGAAAAGAAAAAAAAAAAAAAAGCAACTGTAATTTCACAGGGGCTATGCACAGTGTCATAAACAATTCTGAATGCAAACCACTGAATGAATGTAAGTGAGCAAAAGATGACATTTGCACACCACCATTACATTTTGGAGGAAAACTAGGAAACAGCTAATTTTTATTGAAGTAGAAAAATGAAAGGAATTAACCAAATGGAAATAACCACAACGAATTACTCCAGGGCCTAAAACACAGAAGCGATAGGTACCTCATTGGTACTTCAGGAACCTATGCTTAGCACTTCAGTCACTCATCCAAAAGACAGGGACACCTGAGTACCGCACCACTCTGTCAAGATTGCTTTACTCTGTGTTGCATTTGCACTGAGTTTTACCTCAGAAAAAGCAGCAGATAAAAATGGAGGGGAAGGGGTGGGAAAACAAACAAAAAAAATAGCCAAAAGCCAAGTTGTGTGCCTAACAGCTAGTCCAGTTCACTCTTTCTCTTAGTTCATTCATCCTCTTTGGCAAAAATCTCTTGCATTTGTGCGCTGCCTAGTCCTATGACGACAAGTGGAGGCTTCCTTCTCTTTAGGCTGTTCTGCACTCTGACACCTAGAATTTTGAGGATATATACAGACTCGGGTGAACGAAGGATCATCCCTGCTACCCTGTCAAAGAGTGGACTATTTCCCAAGGAAAGCAGCTGGAGCATCTCCTCCAGCCTGCTTTAGGCAGCACAGCCTTCTTATTTCTGGAAACGTGGCCCTGGTGAAGGCTTAGATTCTGGGAAGAACTGGGATATCTGAACCCTAACTTGCCAGAACATCAGGCAGAAGAGGAGTTCAGACAGGCTCCTACACCAGTTGTCTCTTCCCCAGGCCAGCACTCAGAGTGGTGTTTGGGGCTTGTGTGACACTTTTCAGAAGTGCCTGACTCTCTCTGGGCACCATGTGTGGGGTTTCCTTTAACTAACTTAAGCTGTCTGTTGTGGAGGTGTCTGACCTAATCTGGTTGTCTAGGTCCCTCTATAGCCAAGGAGATCCTACCAGAGGGCAGGTGGCTCATCCTTCCTCAGGCAGGGACATCTGAGGCTGGTGGACGAATGTCCTCTGGGCTGGTTATTCCTAGCTGAAGAGGAGCCCTGCATCTTCAAATAAATCCCTAACTTTTAGATGACTTAAATTACATGAAATGCAATGCATTCCTTCCCAAACTAGCATATTCTAACGGGAGCTATTCATCTAATTATTGTAATAGTTGAGTTGGACATTCCCAGCCTGGCACCCTGAATCTCACTTTATCTGTTCTTAACCCAACTGCACGGGTTAGTGCATCTCATAGTATTACCTTACTGACATCTGCCTGAGTTATCAGATATATTACTTACAGCTTGGATGAAAAAACTTAAAAATTGATGCTCTTATTGGATTTATATTCAGGTATCAGTTTTTTTACTGACAGAGTCATTTAGCCCACTTCAATGCCAGACTTCTCAGAGTGTGAATGTAAATGCTTTAATAAGCTCAGCTTGCTCCAGCACCCTTTGACAATATAGTTAAATGACCCACATTTGCCTGAGGATGCATGTTATGTTCCCCAAGTTGCTATTTTTTATGTTTTCAATAAATCTGGCTGTAAATTCAACTCCAGTAGGCAGACTTACCTTTCACCTTCAGCATGTACCCTCTATTAAACTACATACATTCCAGACTTTATTCAAATGAAAACAAACAAACAAACAAACAGAAAAACTAATTTTGTTTCTTAAGATGTGCTTTGTATTCATGGGATGCACAAGGAAAACCATACAGGAATGGTTTCACCTTCTTATGAACCCTTCAGAAAGCAGAAACACAATCGTTTATTTATAAAGCCAGAGGAAAATATTTTGTGGAACCTCAGAGTTTGAATGTGTTGCTCTGCAGTTAGGTGCAAAAATAATTATGTTAGGGACTTCAGGTTAGCTAAACAGGTTTTTTTCCTTGTTTATTTGTGTGTATGAGTGAGAAGAAGGTTACTATATATGGGATTTCTTGGTTACGTGTGATACAAAACAAAGTATGAAAAAGTCAAAAGTATTATTTGCTTTCATGCCCATGGGATCAGGGTCACAAAACCAAGAAAACAGTGTGGTCCAGATCCAAGAATTAATTTAGGAGAATACCGCTGGCTTTGATGTTTAAATACTTTGAATAGCCAAACTTCTGAAAGGGCTTGAAAAACTAAAATTAAAGTTTTACTACTACATAGTTTTAATGATCTCTGACTTCCTTGACACTGCCAGCATCGCTGGTACTGTTCACATATACTCTTAGAACAAGAAACAAACAATTTTGTTTTATCCACATTTATAAAGAGAACAAAAGCATCACCCTCCTTCTAATTTAAGAAAATTAGAAACATAAAGAGAAAAGCATGGATACTACTGCTAATAAATTTATAACTTGGCCTAGTTAGAGGCTGGAATAATGCGGAGGGTGTTCAAATACTTTACTACTGTCCTTTTCAGATTTCAAGCTTCTTTTCAAATAGAAAGATACACTTCCTATTTCAACACTTCATATAAAAGTAACGTTGAAGAGGTTGGCTATAATTTGAGTGGTTGAATCAATACATGGTTCACTTCAACAGCTCCTGCTTGGAAAGCAACTCCCGATTCCAGCAACAGGGTTTCCAAAAATATTTGGATCCCTCTTGCACCTGCAATAAATAATTTGTGGTTATTAGAGGAATAATCCCTTCCTGGTCCATTTTGTCATTCTGTTGTGTAATCTGTCATTATCTGTTGAAACTGGTCCCAAATGTAAAGCCTTGACATAAACAAAAAAGCGGAGCAGTAATGCAAAAGACCGTTCCTTTTACAATTGCCTGAGGACACCGTCAGTTTCCTCCTACATTTTGACTATAGATCACCATCTAACACTGGCAGTTGTGTTAGAAACACAGTTCACATATGCATTGGCTTGATGGGACTGCTGATTTTCAAGCAAATAGTACAAAGAGAAGTATTTAGGTTAGCAATCGGACACCTGCAAAAAAGATATTTAGAAAGCAAAATCACTTATGAGGCATTATGGGAATGCTTTGAAAACAACATGAAAGACAGTAACACTGAATCTTAATTTTTAACTACTGGTATCTAAAGAGATAACGACCAGCTTGCATAGCTGGATGGCTTACCAAGAAGGAGAAAACTTAGATTTTCATGTAATTAAACTGTGGAACATATATAGCCTTAGCCAGTGTCAGCTGAGACCTCTTGAAACAAATTTTAATTAAAACTCAAGATTTAATGTTAAAAACTGTTCTTTCACAGCATTTTAATTACACTAGGAGGTAATGCCATTTGGTGACACGTTGCAATGCATAAGAGGCAGATGATCAGACCCTTACAGGTCCAGTACATGATGGTCAATTCAAATGCTTCAATAACTTAGTCATTTATGTTTATTCATGAGATGCATGGAACCACATTAAGGTTTCTTTCCACAAAGGTGTCTGTACTCTTCTGTTAGCTTTCTAGTCAACTTCATTAAATATAGTATTAATAACTGGTGAGTCATCAGTGCGGATGAACACACACAGAGGAGAGAAAAGGGAACAGAAATAAAGCCAATGATCTTCATTCAGGTTCCTACTCCAGTCTTTCACTTTTCTGTGTCGATAATTGTGTTGATAAGGTGCAGACAGGTGTAAGTTAAAACATTTAACTATGTGAATGAAGTTTTCTTACTATGTGATTACACTCCACAGAATCTCACGTGGTAAACCAAAAAAAATAGTATCCACATTTATTTGTACATCGGCATTGCCAATTCTGCTTATCACTGAGATGAATTATGCAGAGGGCAAAGTAGAGCAGAGAATGTATGCGTTGTTCATTAAGTCTCGGGGATCCCAAATGTGTGTCTTTTGTCACAAAAAAAATGGGATCCATCACACCAGCTTATGATGGGCAGGGTGGGGCTCATGGAAGAGCAGCATACGTATATTCCTGAAGTTTGTCCAAAATGTAGGTGGTCAGTATCTTAGGCCAGAATCACCACACTTAAATTTAAGGACATTGAGGTCCTTGAGTTAGGAGAAACACCACCTTTAGTCCTAGGAAGAATAAGCCATTTGCTGGGGTTGCTTATGCTAGTGTTTACACAGGAGCATCAGTTCAAGTCAGGCAAGTACTGCTGTAATGAATTTCCCGGTTGACTAGTCTTACCATCCTTGTGTTTGCATCATAGAGGAATTCTTACAGCTCAGGGACCAGAATCCTTTCAGGTGGAAACTAAACCAGAACATGCTCTCCAGAGGGACTCCTAATGACACAGGTCCTAATGGGTTCATATCTCGGAGAACCAGACCAGATGTAATCTGAACTGCAACCCCAAAACACAGATAGTCTGGATTTTGGGGTCACAGCAAGAACTGTTTTGTTGTCCAGATCTCCTCTTGTGTAGTGCACTACTTGCTGGCATAGAGTTCTGCATCTGTGGGCTGAACAAGGAAAGCAGCTTTCTACTTAGAAGTAAAGTAACTAAAGGGACTAGTTTCCTAATTCAAGCTTCACAGTGAAGTGTTTAAATTAGTTATAGTCATGTGGTTCTCATGTCACATTTTGAAGGAAACTGCAGAATGTTTTAGTGATTTGTGATTTAGTGATTTAGTGATTTGACTGTGTCTGGAAGCCAGTTTCTGTTGCCTGATGTGTTACACTAGAGAGGGAACAGGGATTCTGAGACCAAAGTCTACCATGGCAAATATTCCACATACCTTATGATACTGAGCTAGTTAGAATATGTTTGGATTGCCTGGTGAAGTAAAATATTGCCGCTGCAGTACTAATATGGACCAATTTTAAATCAGTATCTTTGCCAGAGAAACTGTGAAGCAAAGAACAGATCTTACCTTTATCACTCTCTAAATAGGGCCAATTACACTGATGCAAATGGTCTTTTGTTAGACTTCATAAATGTGATTTCAAAACAAAACACAAAATATTGACCTGTGTTGCTTGATCATTTGTTTAAATCTCATCTTCTGGACCAATATACTAGCAATTCTGATATGTTATTAAAATTAAATATTAGATATATTTTCATGTAGTTTTATTCTCTTTGAGATGCATAACCCTTTCAATAATGTATTATGTGCTTAGGTCCTATTTGTGCAGTAAGACTTGTGAAAACGACACCTTTGGAGCATACGCAGGTGCAAATGTATTTCACTGCCACCCTTAAAATAAATATAACCCAGACTTCTTCTGAAGAAGCCCTTTAATTATGCATTACTTTTTATCTCATTATTTGTTTAAACATTTGCAGTTTTTGCAGAGCTGACACTGAACCAGCAGTTTGTGTTTCTGTGTCCTGAAGGCACTGGTAATTCCAAAACACTTGGGAGATTTATGAACTGCAGCAGACAAGTTTTCTGCATATCCTTCGAAGACCACACCAATTTATTAGCATGCCATTGTGACTTTTTAAAAATTAAGGACAAAATAATAAGTTTTCTCATCCATCTACTTAGACAGAAATTGCATTTTCATCATCTCTTGTAATATTTTTTATGTCATATTCTTTTTATTGATCATAGACTAAAATTACATGGGAGGTTTCTTAGCAGGATTTATGAAATATTCAAATAGGATATCACAATCTGTTATAAAAATCTGTTCCCTTCCTTTCTTTGATTTACTGATTTTTCTGTATGCATGCTACTATTGTTGGGCCCAATCCTCAGCTGATAAAAAGCAGTCAATCAGCCATAGCGATGCAATAGAGAGAAAGTAATAATATTTTTTATGTACTGATGAACCAATTCCAATTTCTACCATTCTGAGAATGTTGTCTTGTGTGTGCATACTTATTCTGCCTGCTCGCTAAGAACAGGAGTCTTCTCCATTAGGTTTATTAACACGGAGCACTGAAGCTTTGTCTCTGTCATACGTGAACTACATTGCACAGAGGCATTCTCATGGAAAACCAAAATAATTGATTATCCTGATAATACTTTAAGAGAATTTTAGGATGATTTAATTCTGTGACCATACCATGCCTTGGACATCATCCTGGTGACAACCACGTCTAAGTGAAATTTCAATTATTTGGGTCAAATGTGTTTGATTTCCTTTCTGAATGAAGGACCAGATAGGATGGATATAGTATCAAGACCAGTTTCTGTTAAATTAGTTATTTTACTATGTTCTTTAATCACTGATTAAGAAACAAAAAACAAGGTGAATCCTGACTTTCTGAAGGCAAGTTTTTCCACTTAATTAACATTTTATTCTCAGATTAAAACTGTTAAGACTCCTCATTGATGGAGTTTTGTAGGATGTTGGTGACTAGAATTGTCTGGAACTTTGGAATTTTCTCTTCTTACCTTTGATTGCCATCTTTGTCATTGTCAGGTGTACACTTACACTAAGCATCTGTTTTCATCATCAGCTATGCATGTACTTTGCATTTGAACCTGCAGTAAAATTCTAGTACTAGACTGTGATTCCTTAAGAAC
The DNA here is from genome assembly GCF_000708025.1 of Charadrius vociferus. Lineage (NCBI taxonomy): Eukaryota > Metazoa > Chordata > Aves > Charadriiformes > Charadriidae > Charadrius > Charadrius vociferus. Next base: position 1,881,576 of record NW_009646945.1, read on the forward strand.
AAGTTCATTTAATGAATTTATTGCAAGGTCGAGAAGAACCGGAAAAGTTCTTTGTATATATGAAATAATCGCAAAGAAAATGCAAGAAATTAGTACATAGTACATTGCTTTTTATAGTAAAATTTGCAGCAGAGTGCAAATTCTTTTAAGGATTGATTATAGGAACATTTTCAAAGGCAGCAAGAACAGTTAGCTACCCAGTTCTCATAGAAAATTAATGGGGCTTAGGTTGGTAAGTCTACTTGCACAGTTAAAAACTTCTTCAACAGTGGCATATTTTGCGGTTTTCCATGTATTTCCATAGTTTCAGGTACTGTGTTGCTTTTTTTTCCCTCCAACCTTGTTTCTAGCGTAATTATATTTATGAGCTTCTATTTTCATTTTAAAAGACCTTTACATTTTCCCCATTGTATCCTTTTCCTGAAGGCAAGAGAAAAAAAGAAAAGAGAAAATTAAACAATTCAAATAAATAGCTTACAAAATATTATTGTTTTGTAACCATTTAGCTTAAGCAATACTGGTGATTTTGGGAGGGCTTTCTTGATTTTCTGAATTCTCATTCTCAACTATAACGTTCTTTTAAAAAAAAAAAAAATATATTAAAAAACATTTTCATTTTCATGCAGCTCCAAGAGGACCAGAGCAAGATTATGTAACTGGATACAGCATAAGAAATAGAAAACTCACATCCAGATGAGCTCATAGTGTTACCCTTGTTAATGCAGCTGGTCAGCCTTGCAAACCTTTAGGACATTTGGAAGGCTGCCATTGTGGCTGTTTCTCCTGATACAGTGCCACAAGTAGTTTATTCTGGATATCTGTCACACAATCTCTTTCGACTGTCTTGTGACACCTGTAATAGAGATCAGTGTATTCATGTTATTGCCTTTGACAGTCTTTATTTTTTTAAATTACTTCAGTGGTCTTCCAGCTCATCCCTAGCATGCCTGTTTTCCTGTTTTCTGTCAGCGTGCCATGTCAAAATATCTACCAGAACTATCACTATTTTGACTGAAAGGCATTGCAAATGTAAAAATCCACATCTGCTACTTATATATCTTGCTTTCCAACATCACACAAAACAATCTCCTCAGCAGATATTCTATCAGGTCAGAATTGAGTGCCTGAAAGGAGTAGTTGTGGGCACCATCATTCAATGCTTCATCTTCCAAATATGATCAGTGACTTTAAAAAACAGATCTCTGCTTGCAGTCAGAGCACTCTAAACGCAGTTTGATAATTGTAAATGGTGTCATTGGACGCCATATTTTATCTTTCTGCAAGAAATTTTGAACAGCTAAGTAAATATTTATCTGAACAATGTTGAGTGTTTCTTTTCCATATCCTGTACAAGTGGTCATTTGCTCACTTGTTCTTACTGTAATAAAGATTTTTAATTGCAGAATAACTTGAGTAGAAACAGAGGTCCAAGAAGGAATATCCATGTTCTGTGGATTTATCCCCAGAGTACTCATCATCATTCTCTGAAGTGTTTATATTGTCTGTCATTTGGTATTCAAAACTATTGTAGTGTTAAAAGAAAAAGGGGAAAATAGTTTTAAACATCAGCTTTTTCAATGTTTGAGTCCAGGCATACTTAGATTCCACACCTTCCACATCTTTTTAATTATCTTAACTAGGCTGAATGTGAAAAAAAGGAGTGGTAAGTGGGAAAGCCAGGAGGAATTCAGGGCATTTAGGATCTGAACAAGCATTTCAAGAAAAAATGCTGAGAAATACTAGTGCATATTCGTTTGCACTGTTTGGGAAATTGTTAACTAAGGTTCCCCAGGCTCCCCTTATAAGTACTTTTAAGCCATGATCCATTTGACCTGCTTTATCTGCAGGTCACTTAGAATGAACTAAATAGCACCCTGGACTTCAATGAATGTTGCTTTCACAGGGCTCAGCTCTCCACTGACTACAAAGGCTCAGGGTGAAGAGCCCAGATAAAAGCGTAAATGAACTGAGCACCAGCCAAATGACTCAATTCAGGTTTGGTTTATCTTGCTACATTAAAAAGAAGACGTAAAGACCTAGATTTGCAAACTGATGCATTCTTCTCACTAATTTTAGCCATCTGGAAGTTGCTTTCCGAACAGAATTGATCCCAACAACTCTGGGATCCTAACAATGTCATCTATGGCACTCTGGAGGTGGATATTCTTTTCCATTGACTATAGTGGAGATTAGGTGATTCATTTAGACTGAGACAAATAACATTTAGGTGGCTAAAATTAAGTGAGAGGAACATCCCTCAGATACCAACTTTGTGGTTCTGAATCAGTTTTGAGAATACCTTTATGAAGATTTGAACTATGTTGACCAGTCAAAGATGTTGCCTCTGCAGAGGTGATGAAGTACTTTAGGGACAGATTCAGTATTATTTGATGATAGTGTTCATGATTTTAAGTTTAAAATGCTCAAATGGAAGGTTAGGATACTCACACCTTTGATTTATAGGTGTCAGCCACTGAGATCAGTGGAAACATGACATGACACAACACAAGTGAAATTAAGTGATAAAGTAACTTGTACGTGACATCAGAACTGGGACAATGTATTCTGGCATGGACTGTCTGCCCTTCCTACTTCCTCGGCCTCCTTCAAAGCAGTGGTTTTCCAGCCTCCATAATATGAGTCTCCATCTGTTCTTGGCCAGCAGCAACGCTTCATTGTCAGATTCAAGTGTAGACCCCCGCATTTGGAATAAGCTTTTCACCTTTGTCACCTTTCTGCATGAGGTGAGTAATAGCTCTGTGTAATTTCAGGAAAAGAGGCGAAGGGTTGGAAGCCAGAAAAAAAAAAGAAAAAAGTGACAGGACTTAAAAAATTTATCTTTAGAGGGGTTAGGATGATACTTCTGGTTCATATAATAACAATCTAGCACAAATAAGAAAGACAACAGCTCAGTTAAGCAAAGGATGTTTCAATACCATTGGCTGCTATTTAGCTTTTTGGCAACAACTACTTGGTAATGACGAAGGGAAAACATTCTGTTGTGTTTACATGTTTCTGTTAAGTAATTGTGGCCTCTACATAGCAATCTCTAGGCTAAAAAGTTTTCTTAAGAAACCATTTCCATATGAAATTAACACAAAACTTCTTCCCTTTGTAGATCTCTCTAGATTTACATGTCTTATATTAGGAAACTCCTAACTTGCTTAATCTAGGTAAACATGCTCAAAATTAACTGCAGACTCAATTGCGGAAATGTTTGCAATAATTCTTAGGATTTTCAAATCCTGTTTTGATCCCATGCAAGTTATGAGGTAGAAATTGCTACAATTTAATTAGGAAATTCTTGTAGTTTTCCAAATACTTTCCTCTGCTATGTAAATGACAATGGACGAAATTATATTTTCTTCTTATTCAGATGAGAAATCTAAACCCACTATGAACATGTATTTGCAGACCAAAATATAACAAAATTGGAAGCAAATAGCTTGCTGGTATCAGTTTGTGCCACTTTTTGCAATAAATTGATTGTTCAGAAAAGACATAAATTGATTTAGATTTCTTAGATGATTTTGATACAATTTCTTAGCTGTATGCATATGTTTCTGGACAAAAATAATCACAGTAATGTTCAATTTCATGGAAAGCCAAGACAGAAACCTTTGCTAGTCAATATAAACTAAAAACATACTTTGGAAAATTGTCTAATACCCATTGTGTACCAAATACAAAACTCTCACAAACCAGAGTTAGACAGCTACTAGTTACTTCCAGATCTCTGAAGAGGACTGGAATTATTATTATTGATGTGGAATGTTTTGATGGAAATAAATAAGTATATTTAACATATTTTCCCATAAATCTGTTAACTCGTTAGAGACAAACATTAAATATAGAACATTTAGATAAAACATACCTCTTTTCCAGTCAAAACCTTACATTTTTCATTACAAATTTTTGCTGCAATACCTTAGTGTAATTGTGTGTGCCAAGAAAGTTGCAGCTCGTGTGTCTCATGCTCCCACTCTTCCTTGTGGACTGAGTTAATGTGTACTAATTATTACATCTCCTGGTCCAGTGAGTCCCTTGCTCTGAAGTATCCTGAAAGTATAGTCCAGTCATGGTGAACACCCATGTTGAAGAAGATGACAGCGAGCTCAGCAATTAAATCTGTATTGCAGCATATCAGGCTTACCTGTTTGGGTTGTTTTTTTAGGAAACCAGGATGTTTATTTTTATTTTTTTTTTCACTTTGTTTCTTCACAAAGATCTAACTAGATCTCACACTTAACTAGAACTTTTAATGAACCTCACTCAAGATCAATAAATGGTAATGGCATGTGTGAATGTTTTCAGTCTAAATTAATTAGATGGGGAAAATTAATAAAGTTACACAGCAATCTTTTTACAAGAAGGAGACAGAAATTTTCCAAGAGAATGAAATTTCATTTTTTTAAAAAAAAGGACAGTTTATTGAAACAGAAGATGGAATGTCTTCTTTTGGGCAAACTTTCAGAGAATCCTGACTCTGGCAGCTTCCTGGAGGCAGATGACAAAATAACAGCCCTTGCACTTGTCAGATATGGTTTCCATACAATAGGGAATATTGAAGCCCTTGAAGCTGGACTTTTAGGAGTCTTGTATTCTGATGTTGCTAGCTCTTCTCTGGGGCTAGATCAGCTTTTTAAGTTTTCATTCTAGACACAGGTTTCGGGGGGTTGGGTTTATGGAAGAAAGTTATTATTACTTTCAATGGAAATTTGGGCTTTCTCAGTTTTGACATCAGCTGTTTGCACAACCTGGAGTGTTGTTTCTAATAGTGGCAGCAAAGGTGGCAGTCAAGGAAAAAGAAAAGATCTCTAAAATTAAAGTCAATGATGGCTCTATTTTTACAGTAAATAACAATAGAAACGTTACCATTTCTATCTGAAAAGAAATATTGAACTCTTAATAATGAAAAGCGGCAGCTTTTGGGACCTCAATCCATAATGTTCTGAGGCAATGATAGTCTTTTAATTGACTTCAGAAAGACTTTAATTCAGACTTCACATGCTATTTCAAATAATCTGCTTGATTGTAATATTTCCCTCATTCAAAGCACCACTTTACTTGTCAAGTGCCATTACTAAATGGGAAGTGAGACACATCTCAAAAGAATGCTAATCTACTGTCCATGTCAATGGTATCTCTTTCTGATATTCTTAATTCTGCTATCTTCAAACTTTGCTTACAACTATCATATTTTTGTTGTGGTTTATTATGAACAATATTACAACTAAACATAAAATATGACACTAAGAAAAATCTCTTTTTACTTGCTTTAGAAAACACATTCAGAAAGTAATTATAGTCCAACCCTTTCTCAAAACCTCCTCTCAATTCTGGTACCTACATGGAAATGTATGTATCTGGGGCTAGATCTACAGAGCAACTTAGGCAAGAAATATTTTCTTAAGTGGCTCATAGCATGAACTTCTTCAAAACTTGCTTGAATTTACATTGATATGAAATAACAAATAGTCACTGGTTGGCAAAATGAGGGGAGAGGGGAAGAGTAGGAGCCAGAAGAGGCAGAAAGTATGTAACTATATAATGTAAAGCTAAGCTATTAGCAAGATAAAATATTCAAATTCTTGTACTAATGAATATTTAACCTGGTATATGGTGTTGAAAAAATCCAACAGGCAACACTCCAGGAGTCTCAAGTAGTTCATACTCTGAGGATTAAATTGCTAAACAAGAACATTTGAAACTTGGATTCAAATTCCAAGGCAGCTGATATGGGGATTCGAAGGGCAGGACAATTTTTAAATACCTCCTTAATGAGTTCTATTCCTCTTTTCAACAATTAGAGCGCACTGAAGTGGAGAAAATGGGGCGGGTAGGTGATTAAGGGTTTTTGTTTTTCTGTAGGAAAGTTCAACTTGCTTAAGTTCCCAACGGGAGCAAAAGTTCATAACTGATGGCCCTAAATGAAGAAAGGTGCCACCGTTGACCTTCATCTTCCCTTCAGAGCTCCGCTTCAACCTTGAGGAGAAATAGTTAAGGAATTCAACGTTGTCACGCAAATGGCAGGTTTAAAAGCTCTCTGTGAGACCTGCAAGAGGCTTTTTTCACTGGAGAGAGTCCTTTAATACAATTTTGCTTCTGGATGCTGAGGGACAGGTGGTTCAAACACAGCCTCTGACTTTAGCAGTCTTCATTATGATAGTACTGAGCAGTCACGTCTCATAATGTTGCTATATTGTAAGTGCTCAATGCTTTTGAAACGTAAACTTCTATTTAAATGTCTGTACTTTCAAAACATTGGTTTACATCGCTATGGGATATTTTAATTATAAAGACAGTACTAAAATAGGGCACAAAAAGATACACATCTTCGTATTGGTTTAGTTAATCTCTAATCTCATATATTTCTGGTTTTAAAATTGGGTCCTGGGAAAAAATAATTTTGCTTTTGCAAGAAATAATCCCCTTCATGAATTATTGACTAACCATACTGCATAAAAGCAAGACGCTCAAGGTTTTTGCAGGAGTATTACTCATAAATTAGGAACATTGCCAAAGATTGGGATAAACTAAAGAATGCAACTATAAATCTTTAGGGTCAAGTACAGGGAGTGTTTTATTTTGAACATGATTCAGACTATCTCTCACTGTGCTTCTTTGTTCTTTAGCTCTTTCAAGCCCAAGCTATCAGCAATTCAAAGTATGTGTCTAACGTGTACTTATACCCTCTATATTCGGAAGGTGTAACGTAGTACATTTTCGTGGCTGTTTGAACTGTTGATACTCTAAAGCAAACAATAAAAGTTCACATTCTTGCTCTTGTATAAAACAACTGTTAGGTGCTAAATTACCCTCAGGCATTTTTGCTTTAACAATACAATTAATAGTCCATTTTTGACCCTCTACCAAAATAAGCTCTTTACTCTTGAGAAATATAGGCAGCGATGTTGCCAGTATTCCTCCTCTCACATGAACATTCATCTTGATAATGCACAAAACCAGGCTGAGTGTAAAGAAAGACCAAATGCAAAGTTACTAATGTACTTTCGGAGGAGGGAGGTAGGAGCCATAGGTCTGGCACCATCTTCTTCATTCCCTACAGTCCAAGTGACGCATGTTGGACTTCATGACGAGCTGCTTCAGGCACATTCCCAGTCTCTCAAAAGGGGAAAACAAGAATTGATTGTATAGTGCTTCATGCATTTACTACTGGGAACCTTGTCATAGCATCAACATATGCAAGTGAGGCTTAAGTCAAAATCCAACACATGAAACAGCCTGAATACTTATTGGTTCCTAAATAGTACTTGTGGAAAAGTCTACAGATTAGAAAGAATCGGTTCTATTTTATGTCCACAACTTTCTGCGAAATTAAGTTCTTCAATTTAAATAGCTTTCATGTTAGGGTAAGAATAATAAAAATAGTAATAATAAGTGCAAGAGAGGAAAATATCCATATTTTTGCAAGTAAAACTGATGTAGATTCAATTCTTGCTTACATGTGTGCTAAGGTACAGACAGAATTTGATCTACTGAATATTTCATTAAGGTGTTGACAGCTAAGCATCTGAGATACAACTGCTGAGATTACATATGAAACATGCCAAGAGAGAGCAAATAACAGACTACTCAGTCTTTTTCTCTATTTTCAGTCTCTTTGTCTCATTCTTTCTCTTTTTAACTGTATACAGTGTAAAAATTGGCTCACACATGTTTCTGCAAAGGCAAGAGCTGTGGTTCTGACTGCTCTGGGAGACTGTAATAGCCATTATTCATACAGAACTGCCTCTGTAGTTGAGAAAAAGCCCCGAATCCTAGAGTGAAACACAAATAAAGTCTATCCATGTGAAAACAAACTTCAAGAGTCTTTATTGGACCTAATGACTTCTTTCTAGCTTTAAAAGGTCTCATACAGAAACAAGAATACATAGGGTGAAACAGAATCTATGAAGACAAAGTGAACAGCTGCGCTCACCAGAAGCACTAACTTGCAAGCATTGTTATTAAACAATTTGCAAACAATAAGCATTATTTAGCAAGTTTTAATGAACAAAAATCATTCTTTTCCTTTAAATAATTCTGTAACCCTATGCTACTATAAATATATTTCTCTATTTTAGTACATCAGCCTACAGCTAGTATAACAAAATGGGGAATTAGGCCGAGTTCATATATTTTACAAATTAGGACTACCGTGTCTATGATTAATTAATAGGAAAAGGGCTACATTTGCAACTAAACATTTTGACAATGAATAATTTATCCAGGTTTACTTTTAGCATATTGGTAAAGCAAGCTTCATTTCACATACTGCACAATAAATTCTCTCTAAAGCAATTCATGAAACCAAAAAATTACAAACATAAAAATCAATTGCTCATTTCCATTTAAAACTTGGAGCAGAACTATATGCAGTAGATTTAGGATGTACTGCTAATATATGTGATTGTCTAGGAAGGATATAGGTTCTATTATTCCCAGCAAGAAAAAAATTGTTAATTTCCCTGGAAGCAAGTTGTTTGTGTTAATTTATTCATTCACATACTCCTCATCCCCATGAAAATTGTTCTTTGTGAAAACACAGAAAAATATACAGCAAATTAAACTTGGCGCAGTGATTTAAAGAAGCAGATATCCTGTAAAGGGGTCAAAAGATAAGTTATCTTAATTTATGAGCCTTACAGCCATGAGTCATGTCCTGTTATGGTTATTATATTTATGAGGTCTAAATGACTGCTAAAATAAATAACAGATCTATGACAAACCAAAATGCATGATAAGAACACTACATAAAACCTTCAAAAACATAGTGAGATCACAACAAAATATTTAACTTCATTTAGTCCACTCAGCAATTTTCAATAGCAATAACGATGTGTACAAACATGCAATACAGATATTTCACAAGAAACCTTAACTTGGACAAGCAAAGTCTAGAATTGAGACTTATTCTTTTCTATGGTTCAGATAGTTGGTGGTATCGCGTTCTCTCTTGAGACAACAGGAACTGAGATGCTAATGCAAAGAGAAGCAGAAGGACTGACATATTACAGACTGTTCATGGATGTGACACGATCACAAAAAGAGGCAAAAGAAGTGAACCCTTTGTGTATCTGGCTGGTTATATAGCACAGAAGATCAATCACTGATGAAAAAAATGTACCATGTTTCAAAGCAAAACTCTTTATTGCATATTAGCCATAGAAACAACAGTAGAAAATTATTTTCCATCTAAAGTTAGTAAGTCTCTTTTTGCTTTAATGGCCTAATGTGAATTGACAGTGAAGTATAACCCTGGAGAACTGAAGCACTATGCTGTAAGTGAAGTAAAGACAGCACAATTCCGTTATTACTGACATAAATGCCAGCTTATAGATTTCAATAAGAAGCAGGAATTTTTTGAGACTTCTGCAGGGGTTTTAACTCATGTAGATTTAGATTTTGATAACAGCATCTTCTCTTTTTTGTCTTCTTTTTTTTTTTTAATCTAGTAAAACCATGTATAATTGCCATGTCATGTGTTTCATCACCTGAAAAGAGAGAAAATAGATGACTCTGATCTGAATTTGCTGCCAATGTAGACTGCTAGACCTTTGTACACATCTAAGCCTCTGCCATGCTTGTCCATCCATTTCCACCATTCAGTGGCAGAATCTTTAAAGAGAACCACAACCACTAGTTCATTTTCTTGCTGCCTTTGAAGATTTGCTGATCAGTTGTGCATCCATAATTTTATTGTGTGGTTCTCTCATTCTTTTTGTGTCAATTGCTTTATATTTTTGTAGATTGAAGTTTTCAGCTTTCTACTAACTGGTAAACAAATGAGCTTTTACATGACTGCACAGTAAACTGCATATGCAAGTGCTGTGATGATGTACAAACTCAATAATTTAAAACATGAATGAGACAGGAAAACATAAGGCATTCCTTCTAAACTCATTATTTATTGCAAAGAAAATACAAGAAGAAAGAATTACGCCCAGCAAAGGCATTTTCCCAGCTGCTGTGGCAAATATTTCAAAGATGGAGGTACTTTTATATTTAAAATTCTTCTGATAGGTGTGATGAGGGCATCCATTGGAAGCCCTGGGTTGGCTACCAATACTATCCAGGAACTTATTCTGCAATCTGTAAGTAGAGTCTAGTAATCGTAATTACAACCAGTACACCCTGTGTGATCAAGGGAGAAGACTGATTCTTTGCTACTTCCTGCATTTTTTTGGCCCTTTGTTGCAATCAAGTAATCAAAGTTTGACTTTTATACAGGGTTCTTACGTCTGCAACATTTGCGTCACAAAATGTTGCACTGTCGAACTCATAAGATAAGAAGTTTTGAAGTTGCTCTTACTAATCGAGATTTTTATTGCAGTGTTCAAAACACAGTGAATGTTTTAATCTTCTAGCGACTCCAGTACTCAGACTCAGACTCCATCTGAGCAAAGCACAAGGCGTACTCCAAAATAAAGCTTGGGGAATTTCTATTGTCTCATGTTTGGGCATTTAGATCCAGCTTGTATTTGGAAGGCAGAAAGTTTGACCATCTCACTACAGGGATAACTTTTACATTGTGGGGGATATTAGGGGTGTTAATGATTGCCACAGACAGTCTCCTTCTTCTTTTGACACATAATTTAGGAAAGAGGTTACGACTACTGAGAACTGGGTAGTCACCTTTTGTTGGAAGAAACCTACGATAATCCCTTTTACACTCCTGCCCTCCTTGACTACTATCATTGTTCCTAGCCTCGTGCATGACCTATGAGACAGCTTCTTTCCAAGGTTAAGTCTTACACCCAGGAAAAATGGAAATTTGAATGATGCAGCAGTGAGATAACACAGGGCACAAACTCACTTCCTTAAGGTAGAGGGCTATGCTACCTGAAAAAAACCCTCTCAAAACCAAAAATTATACGAGTATTTCAATAAGACATTCACAACCCAACCTCACAAATGCAAAATCCTAACAATAAGGAAGTATCCTCAGCCTTTTTGTTGCAAAAGAGGAGATGTCATGTGATGTTCTCAAGTGAGAGAAAGCTCCACAGGCCCTTGGACTCAGCTCAGCTCAATAGGGAAATTGACATATTTATTGTGGGTTCACTGCAGTTGTACTGCTTTATATCAGCTGGCCTTGCTAATATGCTTGTCCTTTTATTTGTACCCACTGAGGTGCTCAGCATGAGAATTTCAGTGATCTAAAACCTTATTATTTAATTATGCATTTAAGTGGGTTTTTTTTTTCCAGCTAGGAAAAGTGCCATTTCACTGAATGCACTATTTTTTTTTTTTTAATTTCAAAAGGGAGTAATTTCTGACAAAAGAAAAAAAGATGCATAAAAGAGAGCATATATTTCCAAATTCACATTTTTTAAAAGCAGCTGAAAAGATTTTTCTTTCTCTTCTAACCCTCTGTAAAGAATATATTTGAGGTCAACAAAGTAAGGAACCTTTTAGCTGCAAAGGGCACATTTTCATAAAATTATGAACAAATGAAAATGGAAGGCTAGGTAGAAATGTTATAGGCATAAGGTTTGTATAACTATCGATGGCATAAATGCCATTATACTTTCACTAAATATGATTTCAAACATTAGCTACTGGCCTGCTGGGTTAAATATTTATTTTCTAGGAGTCCCATCTGTTTCAAGCCACCAGCCAAAAGAACTGAATAATAAAATGTACAATATACACAGTCACAAGGTACAGAACAATATTTTTCAGGATGTTTGCACTTCTGTTAACAAGAACAGACAAACAGACCCACCACTGGCCAATACGTTTTTTACTGGTGGAAGTTTGATCCAATAATCTGCTATCTGTTTGCTGTGTTACAGAACTCTATAAAAGCTGTATTTACATGCTGCCTCCCATTGCCAACTTTTAAATGGCCAAATCTTTGTGGATTTCAACACTCTCTTTCTTGTTGTGACTGAGGTGTTGCGGTAAATAATACATGGTAATGCTGAGGGGGAAAAAAAAAAAAAGAAAGTGAAACTATAGCCTGAAAAACAAAGATATATTCCTCTCTCCTCTGTAATGAAACAGCATTTTCTTAGATCTCATGCCGCAGAGCAAAACTGCCTTAATAAACAGAGTTTACAGTGGATCCAATAACCTCTTATATAAGGAAATTTGCAGTGTTTACTCTGTTTTTTTTTGGTTTTGTTTTGCATATGAGATTACTTTACAGAAATCATGGTTTCTGCCAACCTTACACGCAATCTATAAATCCCAGAATATTTCAGCTGTTTCACAGAATAATTGTTCTGCAAATATGCATGCAAATCTTAATCCAGTAACTTAATCCAGTAAACTATGGCTGTAGCCTGTATGTGGCACAACCAGGAGACTGCAGACATGCAGTCTTTATCCTCATAATCTTGACAGTTTGGAAGATGCTGGTAAAAGCCAAGGGCAAAGCAGAGCTCCAAAGGATATTCACTTGCATTTACACGTGCACCCATGCAACATCCCTTTCTACACTGTTAAAATTTCAAGATATCACACAGAAGAAAACACCTCTTAAAACAGAATCTCTAAATAGATGGATTACTTACAGTTTGGAAATTGTGACAAAAACATAGTTTGTAGTAGTGTGCCCTACGAAGCACATTTCTAGTTCCTGTAACCTCAATGTACTGCAGGCATGAAATAACCTATAGTTCTATTTCCTGGTGATGTGAAAAGGGAGTATTGTATTTCTTTAGATCATTTTTTTAAAAACATGTTTCTCCTTTTTTACATTTTCCTGCTTTATCAACATCATTTACAGACCTCTGCTTTAGTCATTTTGACTCATAGTCACAAACTGTACTCTCTTCTGTACTTTGGCAGCGATACTGGAGCTGGGTTTCCGTAGTGATCTACCAAACAGATTATTTTTTCTCCTCCCATACAGAGTACATCTTTCTGATGGCATTCATGTTGTGTGGGAGGGCGGCTGCACTCCATTCACACACTCGCACTCACAGATGTGGTCTCCTGAGTTTTCTCCTCTCCGGCTTTCCAACAGTTGTAGCCTCAAGGCCACTCTCCAGCCTTCTAGTAACCACTCGGGGCATCACAGCACAGGCTTTGTTTGTTCCTTCTGGTGAGGGTTATTTTTCTGTGAAGCTGAGAATTTGTCTTTGGAAGGAAGGGAGTCAGGGAAGTAGAAAAGGAAAGGGAAGGGAAAGGGAAAGGGAAAGGGAAAGGGAAAAGGAAAGAAAGCTTAGAAAAGCAACCAATTTTGGTATTTTCTAAAACTGTTCCATTCATAACTGCTGTTTTTGGAATAATTGTAGTTACATGGCTACAAAGTAACATGGAATTTTTGAGTCCTTGGAAGAAAACCTTGCTCGAAGCCAGTGATTTGATCAAGAAATGCCACAGAATAGACTGTAATCTAATCTCTTCTCAGGCAGTTAATGGCATACATGAATGACAGGGAAGTACACATTTAAATCATCTTATTTCTTTGAGAAATGTTACCGTAGCAAGCATTTTATCATAACAGCTGTAGCTGCTGCTTCTGCCAACAGGACATTTATATGACTGTATAGATCAGCAGAGGTCGTTTCCTGCAGGAATAATTTATTCTATAACTAAATCAGGAAGAAAAACACCTGGAACACAGTTGAAGGATGTAGGGACAGGGTTATTTTGAAGCAAATTTTGCTCCATAGAGTAATTCCTGGTAGCTTGCTAATGGAGCTTGCTGGTTATTGTAACCTAACACAGGAAATCCAATGGCCTCATGAGCTATATAGCTGTGCATAGGGAGGCTGGAAAACTGATAGCCTTGGTGCTAAACTGGTACTACAAGAGGGAAGATGAGGTCATTACTTCTGCATGAAAGGCAATATGCCAAACACAGGTAAAAAGTGAACCCATTTCTCCCAAAGCATCTTAACATATTCTCTCTGCCTGGAGAAGACAAAGAGAGATTCGGTGCAAAACAGGGCTATTTCCATTTTCAACTTGAGAGTATTCTCATAACAAAGCATCGGGAGAGGGAGAAATGAGAGAA